>NC_064931.1:847018307-847321337 GCF_023897955.1 Schistocerca gregaria
TCAATACAGCGTGACCTAAAGGAATAAAACTTACTGCAAAACTCTGCAGCCATGTAAATAGGTGCGACGTTACAGAGAATCGAACTGATATTTTATGAAAGGCACGGGTACCGTATTCCATGCTGCTTCAGCTCTATGCCAATGACGCCAGAGCTTATCAGTAGTATTATCTGGCCGGTGGTTGCGTGCCAATCTCTCAGAAATCAATGAGCAGATATTTACGTTTATTGAGAGATCCGGAGAACGTGCTGGCCAGAGTAACAATCGAACACCATCTGCGTTGAAGTAGATCGTGACATCATGGTGAACATTCAATATTGCGTTATCTTTATGAAATAGAATACCAAATAGATTTCGAAGGTACGACGAAGCCACAGTGATTAACATGTCAGAGATGTAATCGTCGCTATCCGTGTTAGTGTATATGCGAACCAGAGGTGATCGTATAGTGTATCCAGTGGGAGTCCATACCATCCCCACGTCCATCATGATGCTGCATGCAGAACCTGGACTCACCTAAAAAGATGTCGTTCTGCCACTGATTTGTCCAGCACTGTCGTTGGGTCTAAGACTGTCACGGTTGTCTCTCCACTGCCACCTTAAGGGGACATTGTAAGTCTTATGCCGCTAAACTTAAATTATCGAATTTTGTGACCCATTATCTCGGAAACTTTTTAAGACACCGACTTACAATGTTCCATAATTATTGAATGCACCTTCCTAGATACACTGAACTAGAATTAGAATTACTACTAAAATTATATTGTAAGGCATGTTATCTTTCTTTTTTCAAACACTCAATATTTTTACAGAAATTTTGTAAATAAACGAACATAAAAAAAAACAACTCAGGATATTTTAATTATTCTATTTCCATATGGCCGGCCGCGGTGGTCTCGCGGTTCTAGGCGCGCAGTCCGGAAACGCGCAGTCCGGAAACGCGCGACTGCTACGGTCGCAGGTTCGAATCCTGCCTCGGGCATGGATGTGTGTAATGTCCTTAGGTTAGGTAGGTTTAACTAGTTCTAAGTTCTAGGGGACTGATGACCTAAGATGTTAAGTCCCATAGTGCTCAGAGCCATTTGAACCATTTCCATATGTGTTGAATCTCACACTTGGCATGCTGTCAAAATTTAATGTCTCTACCATCCATACGTTTTTAGAAACTGGGTCACTATTTGCAAAAAATGTAGTTCAGAGATATTGAGGTTTAAAACGTTTTTTATTACAAATTCTTGTACAGAATTACTTATCTACGTCTTTTATGCACTAGAATTGCCCTGGCCCATAGTCGGTGCCTTCTTCAGTGTAAAAACAGCCCAGTGCTTGCTTCTTCCATTCCTTTCTTGCTTCTTTTGTCATCTGCTTCACGTGCACGAAGCTCATCCAGTTCCTGCAGTCCTTTAGTTGTGTTGTGTGCAAATCTTACAACTAACTTCTACACAAAATTAGGTCTTTCTTAGTTCCCAGCATTGGGTAGTGGGAGTTCGAAGGTACACAATTTGAGTGTGGTAGAGTCTCGCTAAAGCACGCTTGAACAGCGATTCGTCAGTGTGGTGAGAGATATCTGGCTGATGTGGGTAAGTTGTCCCCACAATTGAAACACTGGCTTACTTTTGGAAAGTCGCTCGAAGTGCCGGACCAGCCATGAAATATCTAATATTCGAGATTGCTTTGAGAGATACGTTGAGCCTCTTTGCAGACCACGTGGCAGTTGCAAATAAAACTGCCTGAAAGTATCTTATCACTGATCTTCACAATAATGTGCGTTCTCAGTCAGTATGAGAAGTGTGGCAGAGGGTGCAGTGCATCCTTGGTGGTTACTCATCAGATGCGGTGGGACTCAATATACTGAGACGAGTGGTAACATTCTGATTCCAAGTAGGCCTACCGTCCATCTGGGACTTGGCTCTATGGCTTAGAACCTGCTGCTGAATTGGATAAGCTGGAAACATCTGCTGATACGGATGATGCTTGTTCCCAGTAGGGGATAGGTCTGGCCAATTTCGTACTGTGCCTTCTACGGGTTACAGATGCGATCACGTCGCCTACTGTGCAGATAGTGAAGCTGAGTGATCAACTAGCTCGTCTACGATAGTCCCTGTGGGCACTGTCCAGTAGAATCGAATCCGGATCATCGGTGAAGAGTGCCACTCAGTTGAGGATCCGAGCCGAAAGAAAGGGAAGAATTTTTCAAAAAGCACATACCCCGCGGTGGTCTATGGATCCAGGAAGTATATGTGAAGCAGTGATAAAATCGTCACGGTTGTGACATGTCAGTTACCAAAATATTTGTATGTTATATTTCAGGCAGGGGGAAGCCAGTCTCATATACAGACTGATTACAAACCTTATCAGCTACTGCTACCTTTCTAAGATATCAGGAAACTCAGTTGTCATTGTTACAGTTTTGGCTCTACACACAAATTACCTGTGTTGATAGTTTTCATCCTCCGAAGAGCCCATTTGCTGTGTCAAGGTACTTGCCGTGGCTATACGATCCTGCACGTCCGGCTGAACAGTTAGTATATCTTCTCGGGTGCTTGTCACTTGGTGCTGTTGACATCCTGTAAGGCGCTGAATATTGCGTGACAGTCGTTACATCACAACAGATCTCAGCCGAAATCTCGCTACACGATAAACCACAGTTTCGATAGGTCACTACCTTGCTGCTGTTGAATTCCGACACCTGCTGGTAGATGTTCCTCATTATTATACGAGACATATCACTGTCTTCTCACAAACGAACAACTTTAAAATGTGATTTCTGAATGAGAAACCTCCTGCGAAGCTTTACGTACGTGTGGAAGGCTAATAAGTTTCATATCTATTCACGTACTACATTTCATTCCAGTTTGACGGCTGTTGCGTGCCGCCTTCTAATGTTACAGTTTTAATTACCATCAGTGTAGACATATGGTGAAATAATTCTGAATTTATTCCTACACTTGTGAATGCATTGCTAATTACGCATATACATTTTTTTGCATGATTTTCTTTACATTTCTATTCTTTTTCTTTTGTTCATATGGGCATTTCTAATTGTCATTATTTAACATTCTACTGTGTTTTTAAATGTAAAGATGTAATTGTGATTATTTCGTTTGCCAATTGATAAATATGTTTCTTGTTTTGTACCTGTGGTAAAGTTTGTAAATTTCTCTTTTGGAATATTATTAATTGTGAAAAATGCAGTCAATAACATTTATAAAGGTTTATGTAATTTACGATAACGATATAACATCTATAGACAGGGGACAGCGAAAGTGATATCTGAGAGTCGAAAGGTTGTTGCAGAGTAGAGGGAATGGTGGATGGCGTGTCTGTGAAGCGTGCACGGGAAATATAGTACTGTATTTCATGAAAGGCATACGTAATTGTATGGACAGTGATACCGAACTATCAGATTGTTAATACGTTCTACCACTGCGGTATGTAAAGCCATCGCCAGCGAACTCTTAGAGCAAATAAACCGTACTGTGAAAGTGCCGCTGCTGTTACTTTGTTGTGACCGACACGAACTGTGCTTCTATGCGAATGAACTTTGCTGGTATTGGTTTTGGGTGGTGGAACTGTTGTATATCACATTCTATCAAGCCGTGAAAGTGACGACTAATTAACTGTGCAATGTAAATGGCTTTCAGTGAAGTTGTCGAAGTTTGAAATGCGAGAACAGAGTGGACATTGTTTACGGTGTGCTTCAAACCCAAGAACAATTCTATGAACTGTGTATTTGTGGCTAAGACTATATGAATGTGACGAACAGTGTAATTATGGACGACAGCATCACGGACAGTGCATAAAGTGTAAAAACGAGCGATGTCTACGTCATGTACTTTGAAAGAGAGGACATGTCAACAACGTTCGTATACTGGCGTCTTGTGGTTTGTTAATCACCACGGGATTAATGATATAGCTGTGCCGGAACTTTATTTGCGTTTCGCCGGAGAAGATTAACCAGCGGAACTGTCTGTATCCTGCTCTCATCATCGTAACCCGCCGACATCGTGCTGCCCAACGCAACGCTTCGTATGCAACAAAAAGTTAAGGGATTTCGCCGAACGCTATCCCCTGACCTAGAAGCATTCTTTCTCTATTAAAAGCATAAGAATTATAGACTCTATTCAATTAAATTCTTTGTTTAGTTTGTTTGCTTCCTGCTAACGAAAATAAAATTACAATCAGTGAATTAAAAGTTGCCTGGTAGTCATTGTTGAAGCACCAGTAAATATAAACTTCTTCCTCTCCTTAGAACTAATTCTCCTTGCATGCCAAATTATTGTAGTTATTTTATGTAGTTCTATGTATTGTTATGAGACTAGATATATGACAGTGACTGATAAGAGTATTTTGTCGCGAAATATGGTTTCGCGCAAAAATTACGGCGACCGCCATAATTGCTTGCGTTCTGACCAATAACTTAAAAGCTGCTATTCCCGTATTGGTGATTTTCCTGACGTGAGCGGGAATTATAAATGTCAGCTGTCAAATCACGTAGTGACTGTTTACTCAGTAATAAAAGTTTTTGATACTGTATTGCTACGAGTCGTAGTATTAAGAGACACTGGTGGGTAGATGTATGATGAAACCCCCAGTGTTCATGCGATTGTTAACAGTATTGTGTGTGATTCACGAAATTTTGTCACTTTTTCTAATTCCTTTTAGATATTGTCTTAGATGTCTTTGAAGTTTCAGAGAGTATATACACCATTTTGTCGGTTCAGGTTAATTTCAGAGCAGTTTCTCGTGAATATTAGAGTTTTCAGTTCATAAACAGAGTGGGATCGTGACCAATTGAGAAGTATAACACAGTGTGGTTTTCCAACTAGAATTTTGGATGACTTCACAGTTCACATTTTGATAATTATTTTTCCTGTGGGTTGAGGTTATCACACGCTACAGATTTCTGTGAGAAATACTTTCTGCAGTACGAGGTACTGCAGACTTCAGTAGTTTTTTTGTTTCCACTTAAGAGGTCATAAGGTCCTTTTCACGTGTCTGCCTCAGTATAACAATGGTTAATTCTCTGCATCCTAGGATGGGCTTTTACTGTGACTTGGAGGCACACTTAATGATAATACTTCTCGGTTTTCACCAGTCTATCTTTAAAAATGACTGTTGCTTACGTTTAGTATGGTCAACTATTGGGATGCATCTGTGTGCCTTCTCTTTTTGTGCTCTGATAGTTGTGTTAGAGCTGATGCTTGATGTTTCATGGTCATATTTTTAATGTTCTTCGAAATTTGAGGGCTATTTTTATCGTCATTTCTTCTTATTAGCTCTTTTGGGAGGGGGGGGGGGGGGGGGAAGGGTGAGCCATTGCGTGTGAAAATGTTTACTGTTTTTCCACATGCCAGAGAACAGGTTCAGCATTACCTCAGAAAATAGGTTGACTGCGCACGGCTGTTCTTGTTTCTTACTTGATAATGTTTCCACTGAACTGTTCGTAGCACTCTTAATTATCATTTGGTGCCTTCTCCGCATGCATCAGTTCCTAATTCACGTATGTGACTTGCTAAATTAGAAATGGGTTGTAACGTTCCAGTCGATTATATGACATGCGAAAGAGGCCTTAAGTCGGTCGTTGTAGAAATAAATAAATTACGGAAAGATAGAGAAACGCAACGTGGAGTCTCATGGAGGTGCACAGTAAAAACACTACTTCACGTGCTTAGTTAAATGATTCTTCAACCTACATTCTCTCTACTAATGCAGTCAGTCATAACCATCAAGCCATAGGTAACTTAAAGAGACAAAAACAGGCAAATAACTTTCCGTAGAGTGAATTGTGTAAGAGATATTTCGAAGTAATTCGTAAAGAAGTTGCCACCAGTAGACTCCACAGTTCCAGCCAAGATGCTACTAACTTTAAGTCTGTGCAAATGTAAAGAAAATTGTTGTAGTGCCAGATTAATTTGTGTTTTCCTCCGCGCGTTGTTGACTTGACTCAAAAACTGACATACTCGAGCAGCTGCTATAATTGGAAAAGTGACCACACGCGCAGCTGACCACCTCAAGAGTAGGTAAAAGTTTGCATCTGTGCGCAGTCGGGATCACCCAAGTTCTTTCTACAGTGTTCTGAAATTTCTGTCATCCCATTTACAATCATTGATAGTCTCTAAATTGTAAGTGGTAATACCTGATACTTATTTTCTATCTTTTTCGTGCTGGTGTTCGCCATGCTGACTGGAATATGTACCTTTCTCTGTATTTAATTGGATAAGAAGAAATTTTTCAAAATGGATCAAATGGGTCTGAGCACTATGGGACTTAACATCCGAGGTCATCAGTCCCCTATAACTTAGAATTACTTAAACCTAACTAATCTAAGGTCATCACACACATCCATTCCCGAGGCAGCATTCGAACCTGCAACCGTAGCGGTCGCGCGGTTCCAGACTGAAACGCCTAGAAATTTTTTATTATGCCCCTTCTCTGAATTGTATATTTACGGTCGAGTATCACACTTTTGAACACTCAGAAAAATATTCGCAACCCTCACCTGAGAGACTTAAGGACTACGACGGGAGAAATTTCAGCTATTCGTTACTTGCTCCACAGCATCGTTAATCATCATACTAAGAAACCGACTTACGTTGCTTGCTGCCATGCTATTCATCAACCGATTTATGTCACTTCTGGAGTCTTCGATCATTAGTGTCCAGCTTAATACATGTCAGTTTCTACTGTGTAGAGGCAGGCGGTAACAACAAATAACAAAAGTCTAACGATTGTAATAGATGAACACTCATTGCCAAGAAACTGTTGATACGACATACACCGCCATTTCTCGAAAGTTTATCTTTACTGAGTTAAGAAGAACAGGAATATAATGGGAAATAAATTCTCAAAACACTGTTCTACAGTTGAGATGAGCTGTTTAGCAGTTTTCTTTTCCCTGCAGATTGTGCCACCTTATTCCCAGCAGTCTTTAAAACAGACAAAATCTTGACATGTGGAATAACCGGGTCTACTGCCGGATGTTTGTGTCGCTCTGGCACAATATTTCGGCCACGTAACTCGTTGCCTTCTTCAGGTGCTACCTGAGACTGCTGTATTGGAGGATTTTGAACAAGATCCTCCAATACGGCAGTCTCAGGTAGCACCTAAAGAAGGCAGCGAGTTGCGTGGCCGAAATATTGTGCCAGAGCGACACAAATATCCGGCAGTAGACCCGATTATCCCATATGTCAAGATCTCGCTGGGAAAGCCTGAAGAGTTACGTTAGATAAAATCTTACATCACTGTACTCACTTCACTGCATAGCTCTTCACCTTCGGGCATGAAGCGGCTACAGTGGGCTAATTAGTCTCTTTGGCATAAATCACTACAGTTAGTTTCCAAATAGAGATATTAATACCGATATCTCCGTAATTTTTATAGCTAGGTGTACGGGAAACCATCGTCGTTGAGTGACTGCAGGGCGCAGTGTCAGACACCCATTTTTAACCCTCCGGGAAGTTTCATAACAGCGCACACTACGCTTCAGTTGAATATTATACTCTGGGTATTTAAGCAGTAAGCATCACACTTACGAAATGTACGTGTATAGGTTGCTTTCAGTTGTTTATTTGTATAGAAAATAGACATACTAATTTCAGTAAATATGCCTTATTTAAATATTCAAGTTCATTATAATATAGATCAATATTAAAGAGTGTATTGAAATTTGGCACATTATCAAAACATGCCGAAAGTAAAAAAAAATTGCGAGATGTGCTCAGATCAATTCATATTTTTATATAACCGCCATATAACAACCGCCCTAATGATAGCAATCAAACACACGCATGAGCAGTAATAAACAGTACGTAGAAACATGAAGGACCTTCTCGGCCTCTGTGGCATGGATTCCTCGTCTTCAATTTCAACAATATAGGTCTTAAAATTCTTCTTAAAAGAAAAGAAAAAGTTTGTGACTATGCGTGAAGAAAAACGAAATTATAAGAGAATAAGACAAACCTAATATTGTTAAAATAATACTGGACGTATGTTGCATATTATGTTTTCTCGAGCAACATTTCAAAACACTTTGGGCTACCTGACCCAATCCATCTCTCTCCCCGCCTCTTTCCACACATTCTACATAGTGCTAATAGAAGAGATCTGGTTTGCACTTCGCTGTACAGTACTTCGCGCACGAGCAGTAGGAGGCGTCCTCTGGGTCAGGGCGAACAACACAAAACCGGTGCGCACGATGTTTAAAATCTATACATTCAGAAGGTTATAGCTGCGAATGAAGAGAATTATAGCCCAAATTTTCTCACAGAATTGATTGCTGCGACGAAAATCTCTCTTACGTCCTTTTTTTCTCTTTAAAATATGAGGTCACTTTGGTGATCTTTCCTTGTAACACAGAATTTCTATTTGGAGTTTGCCCTAAATGTGCGAAAACATAAGATAATTCATGAGAATAAAAAAAATAATCGTGCAGTATTCGAATAGTGATATAACGGTGTGCTGCTTGATACAGCCACGTGAACTGGAAGTTGTGCATAAGGTAGGTAGTAATGAAGGCGAATGGCTCACTTCGGTGAAGCGGGAAACTTCGTACAGACTGTAGCTCATATGTTAAGCAGACCACATACAGAACACTTGTATGAGTATGACACATTCTTCAGTACTGCCGACTGTTTTGGATCCCCGTCCGACGGATTAAAGGAAGACAACGAATCAATTCCGAGGCGGGCTGCAAGATTTGCTACCGGTAGGTTCAATCAACATGCTTCGTGAACTCAAATGGCAGTCCCTGGAGGGAAGACGAAGATTTTTTTCATGAAATACTATAGAAAATGTATGGAGAACCTGCTGACTGCAGAATTGCTTTTCTGACACCAATGTTTCTAGTAAGGACCGCAAAGACAAGATAAATTAAAGGTCATACGCAGGCATATAGATAGTTGTTATTCTCTCGCTCCATTATTGAGTGGAGCAGGGAAGTGAATGACAAGCAGTGAAGTTGCCCTCTACCATGGATCGTATGGTGAGCTGTGCAGTATGTATGTAAATGGAGAAATTAAACTGTACGTCGTTTACTGAGAACAATTGTTCTAGACGGAAACAGAATTATATAACCTCTAATAATTGTGGACGTATTCGTGGTGAATTGCTTAGCTGATCAGGCGCCAGGACGTGATGGTGTTTCAGTTGTAGCGGACGGGGATGCAATAATCACTGCGGAGGGGTGGAGGAGTCATTCGTCTACTTTTTTGGGATGGCGTACGCATCTCCGATTTGGGTATTGTCTGTTGTTGGGTTGGCGAAGGCTACAGAGTCCCGTCGGAGGAGTAAGGTGGTTGCAACGGGACAAACGGCGTTCGTGGGAACAACTATCTGCTACAACAAGCTTGGACAGCTACAGGTACGCGCCCTCATCATGTGGTGCAACGTGACGTCGACCCACGACGTCCATATTTCACGGTGGGGTGACGCGCCAATCTCGTTGCCCTCGCTGGAGCAGCGTTGGCGTGAAGACGGCACTAGACACTATGCTCAGAGCGCGCAGAACGCGGTCCGACCCGGCATGATAAACGCACTCCAGTGGCCCTTTGTCTAGAGTTGTGTAACTAAAATACGCTACCATAGACTGTCGTAAGCTTAGACTACAATAGTTTTTCTAGTAGCTTTGGTCAGCTATGGATGTATATCCACGTTACTTTACGTTAGGTGTGTTGCATCCGAAGGGGCGTCATCTCATTACGACAGCTTTCTTTACGTATGCGATCAGTGTCTCAATCTCTCGTAAATTACCCTAAAAACCGGAAGTTGTGAACCGTCCAGAAACTGAATGAGAATGCATAAAGGGCTGGTTACCCTATGGAAGATATTTGTCGTACATAGATATTTTCCTTTCTGTTACATAAAAATAACTGAAACCGCCGAAGCTCTATTCAGTTTTTATTCGAAAATTGTTTATTTGTAACGTGAAACAGAGGAATTTTGTAGTAAATATGAAGGGAACAATACAGATTTACTATACAGCCCTAGAAAACCCTATTTCCTCAACAAAAAGGTAAAATGGAAAAAGAAACCGTTAAACAAAATTATATCAAACATCGCTTCAATACTTCGTCGAACTGATATGAAACATGTTTCTGTTATTCATAAACAACTTTCATTTATCAGTAATAGCAGGAAACTTTTGCCTTTGATCATCATGAGGAACGTTCTATTGCGTACAAAAATAACAACAATAATTATACGCATATGTTTATGTCTGTACATGTAAACTGTACCTGCATCAAAAGCAATCGCTTTGGCTGCATATAAGCTCAGAAGTTACGCTAACGAATATCATCTATTACTTACAGAATGCAATTTATATTCTCTGAGGGTATAAAACACACAATGGGCTAGCGCTGAATAAGGTGCGGTCCTAATTACGTGTAAAACAAACAAACAAACAATAAAGAGAAGTCGTCGGTTCCGAGTTTCTCTCTTACACATTCATTTACGTTTCTTTCCATAGCAATGCTACCAACAGCACCTGTAACCCTAAGACTTACTACACTATTTAAATAGTTACCAAAGATTCCAAACCGCAGTTTTGGTAGAGCGCATCTCTATGTGTGTCAGATAATAATGTGACCGAATGGCGAGGATATGCTGTTAGTGAGGCCGCAAAATCACGTCCAGCCACGCCTAGCTGAAGGCGGGAGTCTGGTAGGGCCTCACTTAGACGCTCAGCCTATCAGGTGACAGCTGGACCCTCCTTGGTAGGCAGTCCTGTCAAGATGACGGCAAAGTGGCGGGACCTCGAAGCGGAGGTTAGTATGACGACGGTTAACAATTCAATGACTCTCCAATTCGAGAGATCGATGCTAAGATGAACTGTCTGGCCGGAAAGCCAGTATTTGTTCATACCAGAGCGCTTTTTTGCGGTGTTGAGGCTGTTAATGTCACTACGCTGTATGTCTAACTGACTTATAGTTTCGATAATGACTTGGGCACCATCCAGAAGGTAGTCAGCGATATTCAATGAATGTCGCAGCAGAGTGTTGGGTCAGGGTTCTTCCCTATGTGGCCCACTTTACAGCATCGATCTCATCTGTTAAGGCTTGTGTCATTGCAATCTTCCCCACTTCGAAGAAAAAGGCCTACCTTAATATTTCCTGTTGCTATGCCTGGAACTTGTTACCTCTTTACATTTCTTTGCAGATACACCTGGTTGGTCTTTGGCTCACTCCATCTTTAAAAGTCTGCCTATGACACGCAGAAAATACCCAACAATATCTGAAATCTCTCCACTTTTACACGATTGCAGTAACTTCTTGTACCTAAAAACTAGAACTAGACATGAGAACAAACATCAGATGTACATTATACAAGCTTAAATTCTGCACGGTATCCCGGCGTGTTCGGTCGGAGAGTTATATGGCCCCCTGCAATAAAAAAACTGAGTTAATGGATCAACTACGACGTCCGCACCGAGCAGATACAACGAACAAAAGCGAACAAAATGAGATTAAAATAAAGAAAAAGTGGTTAGCGCACGGGATTGCTTACACGTAAGGACACGATTTCGCACACGGAGGGGTGCAAAAATTCTACCCTCCGCCATGCCCCATATGGTGGATTGCGGAGTATGTATGTAGACGCAGATGAAATTCCCATCATGGTACACTCGCTGTTTTCTGCAGCACTCCAGCACTCTCCAAACTGACTTACTGAGGAGGCTATGAATCTCTTACAGTCTATGCAGGCAGTTGTCTCCAACCATCTCTTAGTATTATGGGGGGGGGGGGGGGAGGGAATCCTGGAAACACCCCACAACGTTACTCCTGCTAACATTTAGAATCTTAGCACCCACCCTCTTACACTCATTATGAGCTTGGATGGTCGGAGTGTTATTGGCCTTATACAAGGCCTGATGATGATTTGTGAGGAACGAGTTCCTCAGTCCCTGTGGTACCATAAAGGGAGTGGTGACAACAACAGTGCTTATTAAGCAGAAATCGTACTCACTTTGGTCCTAGTGGTGCTTTATGACCCTAGATAGAGATGTTTTCCCAGCTACGCACTCGACAGCAAGAGGCAGCCACAAGTGAAGCACACCAGGCAAAGGAACGCTGCTGTTGAGAAAAAGCATGGGCAGCATCTTGGGGAATACATAGCGGCGTCAGGCCGCAGACGGAAGGGGTGAAGCTGTAGCAAATTAGGATGTGGGCTGGCCACGCTGTTCGGCTCAGATGCTCCAGTCAGCCAGCAGCTTGTAGTTGGTGACGTGCATAAGCCATCCCAATGCAGACTGAAAATACTAAGGGTCCCTAGAAAGCCCCGTGGAGATGGTTGATCATCTGTAGGCCTCTGCTAGAGGGCTCAATATCAGGACCTGGCATCAACAGAAATAGTCACAGCCCATACAACCGCTTCAAGCAGAGGATGCGTCTAGCTGTGGTTGAGACCGGATGACTAACATCGTGTCAACCACTGATTCAGAGTATATCTCGAGGTAGGTTGCCGTCGACGATAAATACCACTAGGTGTAGATGGCTAGCGCAGGACCAGTACGAGGTCACCTGCACTCACCAATGCACCAGAGCATACGCATTCAACAAGCTGGCATAGCATTTTACTGGCAAAAGTAACTGAATGTGCTAAGCTACCACGCACCTCGTCTGGGTACAGTTTGCGGATCCCATAGTGGCATAATATTACTCTCTTCCTTAGAAAATCCGTTCCTCCACATTGCAGTATGGAATTACACCTGCAAATCATTTAGTGTAACATTTAATATTTTTCACATTTGCGTTCATTTCTCGCTCCATCTGCTATTACACTAACCTGATATAGTTTAAAATGTCCGGTACCTGGTCTGCTTAACGACTCAATTCGTGTTGAGGTTGACCCACTCGGTGCCTCACTGCACACTGTTAGCGAAGGTATGAACGTACGGAATATGTTTCCAGAATTTTGAGTTGCTGTAATTCTTCGTAAGTAACAGATACCACTTCGTTGTCCTCTACGGGGAGTCTGCATCAGAGAAAAATATATTGTTAGCAGTGGCACAAGGACATGTGATAGAACAGGTTCAAAATGGTTCAAATGGCTCTGAGCATTATGGGACCTAACTTCTGAGGACATCAGTTCCCTAGAACTTAGAACTACTTAAACCTAACTAATCCTAAGTACATCACACACATCCATGCCCGAGGCAGGATTCGAACCTGCGAACGTAGCGGTCGCGCGGTTCCAGACTGTAGCGCCTAGAACCGCTCGGCCGTCCCAGACGACGATAGAACAGGTATTATGGCCGATATTTAAATTGTTTGTCAGACAGTTCGAGCAACAACACGCGGCTAATTGCTTATGATGCTGTGGTGTATGGGGAGGTCTCGTCTTTGAGTGACTTAGACAATATTATTGGTTGTAGTGATGTATGACATCATTAAAAAAATATAGAGAAGCCTAGTGTAATAAAGAGGAGTAAGAAAAACAAACCCATAATGTTCGAACACTGCATTAGCAGTGTACTGCTTGACACAGTCTCGTCCTTTAAAACTCTAAGCGTAACGCTGCAAAGCGATATGACATGGAACGTGCATATAAAGGTATATAAGGGCTGTAGTATGGAAGGCGAATGTTCGGTTCCGGTTTATTGAGAAAATCTTAGGGAAGTGTGGTTCATATGTAAAGGAGACCGCATATAGGACACTATTGCCACCCATTCTTGAGTGCTGCTCGAATTTTGGGGATCCGCACCAGGTCGGATTAGAGGTAGGCATCGAAGCTATTTAGAGGTGAGCTGCTGGATTTGTTACCGGTAGGTTCGAACAGCACTCAAGTATTACGGAAATGCTTCGTGAACACAAATGAGAATCCTTGGAAGGAAGGCGACGCTCTTTTCGAGGAACATTACTGACAGAATTTAGAAAACCGGCAGTTCAAAGTGACTGCTAAACTGTTTTACTACCGCCAACATACATTTCGCATAAGGACCATGAAGATGGGAGAAATAAGGCTCGAACGGGGGCATGACGATAGTAATTTTTCCCTCGTTCTGTTTGCTATTGGAACAGGAAAGTAAATTGTTACGGCGTAAAGTCAAGCGTCGGCACACCACTAGGAACGAGAGAGAAGAGATGGCTGTGAAGAGACGTCAGCAAATCGCACGCTGACCGACCGCTCTCCAGGACCACAACTCGACAGCAGCTGTCCCTATGCGAAGAGGACATATCCACCGCGCCCGACTGGTCACGGGTCAGTTCTACAGCAGCTTCGAGACTAGTAACTTGGATAGAGGCTTCACCTCTAATCACTTGCTTGTAATGTCTGTGAGGCACGGTCTTGGAAAATATTATACTTAAGAGGTTTCTTATTTTGTCTGTCACCCTTCGCTTACGATACATCTATATAACATAAAATAAGTATTGTATTTTTTTCATTTTGTAACAAAACTCATTAATACGATTAGTTTTAATGTTGTCTAGCGATCAGAGAAATCAGGATTCCTGGACATCCCATATTTGACGACTACGCTGGATTCAAAATAAATGTCAGGTAGTGGTACAGGGTGTTCTCCGCCACACACCATTCGGTGGCTTGCAGGACATTGATGTTTATGTAGATTCCGATGAACAAGGAGACGATTTTTCGTCATAGATTATATAGGTAGCACAAATCAGAATCAGGATGGTACCCGACTTTGAGGCTGCTTAAATTACGTGGGCTATTCGGAAAGTAAGGAAAATCAAACCTGTTTTATTTGCAAGAGTTAGCTACAACTTCCAGCTGCTTATCTCATAATCGCCAATCCGACTTAGACGTTTGTCGTAGCGTTGTACTAACTATTCAATACCGTCGTTATAGAAGACAGCAGCCAGTGCTTTCTGCCAATTCTCAACGCTGCCTACAGCTCGTTGTCGGTGCCGAAAGGTTGTCTTCACAGCCAGCGGTTCATGTGAGTAGAGATGAAACTCGGAGGAAGATAATAACTGGCTGTATTGTGAGTAATCAAACATTTCCAATTGAAAACGATGCAGGAGCATCTTCATTTCCCTGCAGAATGCGGCTGACAATTGTCTTGAAGAAGAAAACGCACGACAGTTATGTAATGTTGGCTGCATAGCTTCAGGCGAAATTACTCATCAGGCCCTCGTACTTGGCGGGAGAAACTATTGTTCTAGGTATCTTTATGTGCTCCCTGTGTGCTCAGAACTAAAGAGAACGACGCAACGCGATCGACGGGCATACTACAGGCACTGCCTAACACACCTGTGGAAAACGTCATCGGATTTTCACTATGGTTTCCATTTCGCGACCGATCGTTCCTTACTTTCCGAATAACCCTTGTATAATTGTGATATCGTAGAGCATGCTGTAGCATATGTTCCGTGCTTATACGGCCCTTCTACGCTACCACCATTTCCTCCAGAGAGCTGAGTAGTTTGGTATCGAAGACATTGTTCAGAAAGGTCAAGTTTCGAAATGTGGTATGTAAAAAGGTTCCTCAGATGAGAACAGAAGCGGGTACGTCGTGTTCAGGATTTCAGCTCTTGTTATCGTTACTAATAGGCGAAAAGTTGGGTCAGATATTCTGGCTCCTTGTAACTCCAGGCCAACTGCACCCTTTGGTGACCCCTTCTCATTGCTGTTCGCAATAGCCATAAATGGATCGTATGTGGAACAGACACAATTTGGACATGACTTCTGGAAAAACGAGTGCGGTACAATCATGTCCCATGGGCATCCTTCCGCTCCTGTCTGCCTCAAATTTCTCTCTACTTCATACATCCTTGTGGAAATGAGGATCCCTCGGGACGAGCATATTGCATCTTACACTCGTTGGCAGCAACAAAGTTCTTATGGAGACATTAGTGGGTGGTTTTTCTCTCCTGGCGTAGCTTGAAGCATTTATGGTGTCCTAATTTGCACAATCTCTCCACAAGCCCCCATCTTACAAGGTATGAGTAAAACATGTGAAAATTTGTCCAAGCATTATACCTGTTATTGGGAAATGGAATCCCACATACCGACGAGCGCGGTCAGTGCTAAGCTTTACTGTTGCCAAGTGTGAAAATATTGATAGGATGCTCCCTTCCGGATGAATAACCTCTAATGTAGCTAGCAGTTCTTCCCGTGCCTTATGTGAGGCAGCTAGAAACTGCCTGAGAGGTAACAACGTAAGCGTTAGTTGACACACACCAAGTTGTGTGTGGATTCCTGTAACTCAATTTTCTCAAAAGTAGCATCTACTACACTATCGCAAGCGTGGAAAGGAGCCTTCCCCCAGCCTATTGCGTGGGCAGTAGGTTCAATCTGGCCTGTATGCACCCGAACCCTGGATAATAGAATTGGTTGCCGTGTTTAAGACACTTTTCGTCTGCCGTCAAGCCCAGTAGCAGCAACATTCTGCTATTATCCAACATCCCTTGTTCCAAATTCGTTAGCTGCGTCAAGTACCATTCCATACGGGTTTCAGTACCTCCCTCCTCCCTCTGCATCTTTAATAACGTGTCGCTGTGCTCCCGTATGTTACCGGTATTTGTGGTTCCAAATTCCGTTTTAAGAAACATGTCTGCCGCAACTATCCATCCTCGCATCCGACATCTTAATGTGTGCAGCACCAAGTCTTCGGTCTCTTATATTTTGTCCCCAACACTACCGTAAAAAAAGGGACACTACGTGTACTAGTTTTGTATCACAATTAATATCCCATTCTTCAAGGATTCCGGGTGTAATTTCCTCCACGCAACGTTTCTGCTTCCCATTCTTTAAAAGTTAATTCACGTCCACTGGTGGTTACTGAAGATAAAGTCGCCCTACATGGTGAACAGCACCCTATCTACAGTAGTTGTTCCTGCAAGGCACTCACCACTTCGCAGCTTTAGAGGTGCAGTACTGCCAATAAGAAGACGCACCCAAAGGTTACCTTCACTGTTGTGAGACCTAGGGGAGGGGGAGGGGAGGGGGGTAGGAAGCCGAAATCACTGTTCCTTCCTTGGTCTAAATCAACAATCTAAAAGTAATATGTAACAACTTCACTCTCAACACAACAAACAAATTACAGCCTACTTGACACAACAAATACACTCAATAAAGTACCAAAAACGTTAATACAGTATTACTTCCGTAATCTGAACAGGTACAGTAACGGATGCGGTCGGTTTCTCCTTCTTCTTTCCGTTCCCTCCACCCTCCTTTGTGGCCGCCAGTGGCACCGGTTGCAGTGAATCTGACAGCCCTGAAGACGACGTCCTTCCCTGATCCGATGAGACCGATGACCTCGCTGTTTGGTCTCTTCCACCTAACAACCCAACTTATTCTCAGCTTACTAATATGAAGCAAATTTCATAACTGTTTCATCATTTCCGACATAAAATTGGTGAGATGATCTGTGATTATCGTTCCCAGAAACCCGAACTTTACTAAACAATTATTCACAATTGTGTGTGCAACTATGCTAATTTGGGATAGCGACAATCTCCATATAGGCTGAAAAATGATGTGTTATGGTCGGAACATAGAATTTTACTGATGATATCCGTCTAAAATATCCTACAACGTCCGTCCTAATCATTTCAAAACGTTTACTGGCCTCTGGTAACCTCTACAGCAGAATACATTGATCACTTAATTCCACCTGTTGTGCAAATGGCACGTACTTTTTAACATACTGCTCTAAATCATACTAATCGTACGCCACCAGTAATGTCTGGCTACTCTTCACTCCATTATTTTACATACTCCATCACTGGATAATACGTGATCATGTGCCTGTTTTAACACTTCCTTCAAATAGAATAACGATAACCACAACCTGGCCCAATCTTTGTCATCACAAACAATGTACTATCACATGTGTCGGACTGTGATTCCATTCAAATAGTTTACAGTCCACATCATCAAATTCTTCTCTCTGCCCCTTTACAGTAGAACGCCCTGTTGCCCGTAATACACCACTCTTCCTGCATAAGCCATCCACATTACATTCTTACCAGGTTTAAGGACTACTACGAAATCAAACTCACTTATTTCAGAGCCCAATCCACAACTCAACTAGAGGGATTCTTTATTTCCATCAAACACTTATACACTGTGTGATCTCTTATCACCTTAAATCTTTCTCACACAAACAGCAGTGGAAGATTGTTACACCATATACACGCCTAAGGAATTACATTTCTGAAGTGAAATAGTTACCTTCCGAGTTGTCCAGTTGTTGATAAGCCACCACAGGTACCTTAGCTTCTATATCTTGACTTACAATACAGATTAATGCGTGATAACTAGCATCACACGAAAACACGTGCTCTTTTTAATGCTCCAAAAAGAGCAATATGCGACTAGTTGGCAACAATTTCTTTAATTTTTCAAATGGACTTACACATTCTGTTGGTCTAGAGAACTTAATATCTTTCCTTAATAAGTCTGCGAGATATAGTCCTATTTCTTCAAACAATAGGATAAGTTCCCTAAATTATGTTGCTAACTCTGTCTGAAGTGTAAGTAAAGTCTTCACAGCATTTACCAACCATCAATTTGTTTGTTTTCCATCTTCGCCAGTTGTATGTGTCAAGTACTTCTTATAGTCTAAACGACACTTCTCTATACTAAGTGTTAGGTGTCCTTTGCGTAATCTCTTAAAACCCTCCATAAAGCCTGATACTTGCTCTATCATATATTACAAAACGCAATAATATCGATTACATACACCATCCTATGTTTTGCTTTTAATCTCATCAACACTCTGTTCCACAAAGGTGGCCAGTACATTTTACAACCAAAATGGCATACGCCAGTACTGGTACTGCCCCAAGGATCTGTAAACGGAGATTTTTGTTAGTCCTCTGATCCCACCTCTAGCTGATGACAGCTACTTCTTAGGTGTATAGTGGAAAAACACATACTCTAGTGTTTAAATCGCATCCGCGACTGGATATGCATCTGTGATCATACAGCTGTTGAGGTGCCTGTGTTCACAGGAAAATCGATAATTCTTCATGCTGTTTGAGAATTTTTGGGTTATAACACTATAATTGAACCCTTCAGGATGATATATTTCTCAGTCATATAATACAGTAACTGGTGGTTACAAAGCACCTTCATCATTGGCTATGGTGATGAGCCACTCGCTATGGTTTACGGTTCGCAGATGACTGATTCCCAGTTGGGGTTCCGTGTTGCATTACTGGAGTTGCTGGTAACAACCTATGAGAAATAAGGAGATTCTCAAACTCTAACAATAATTCCTCCATTCCTACCCTTTATATTCTTCTTAAATGCTTAAAGTTATCGTTTATTGCAGTTACAATGATCGACTGCTCGTGGAAGGGTTTTAATTCGTCCTGTCTAGATCACCTTCATCTAGAACTTCTCAATTGCCAACAACGATCCCACAAAAGAATCAACATCTTTAGTTACAAAATTATCAATACCGATGGGCACAACGCTCTCGCCATCTAGTCCCCAAAATGTATACAACATTTCAGAGCAAAAAATAAATAAATAAATAAATAAATAAAAGAAAAGAAAAACACTATGTTTTATCTCATTCATTATTTTCTATTTTCTCCGAACGAATCAACCATCACATAATACGTTTTCAGATAGTTTCATTCCCATGCTCATGAATAAAATGTTTCGTGTAACTTGCAGCATTTCATCATATGTATTTATACTTAGTGCTCTTAAACGCAGCGTAATAGATTCCTCTTCCACGAGAGATGAGCCTTAGATCATCTCACTAACAACAGTTTTCCCAGGAAGGAGCAACGTTCGCCTGAATTGTATCATCTATTGTCCAAGGTTAACTTTATAGTAATGATTTTACAGGACATCTAACAATTGGCTGTACGGTATCTATCAAAGGTGTGTTAGTATTCTTATATAAATAATACAGGTAATACAGGTACCTTTTAGCACAACCCGGATGTGGCTACATTATCATTGGCTCTTGCAATTTAATACTGGTATCTGATTGGAGGAGGGAGGAGAGAGAGATGTGTGTGATGTATTTCTTTGAAAACAATTTAGTTCGGATATTTTAGAGCACAGCTCTGCTGGGGTACACTGTATTTGGCTCATTCAGTTTAATACTAGACGCTCATTAGAACAGAGGAGAGGGAGATCTAACATGAAAGTGACTGACTTTTCATGCTTTCTCAACGGATCTGTTCCAAATACGCTTCTCGGGTTTACCTCCGGATCGTATTGTGTAACTCGCACAATATTTCATCGATGCAACTGCTCGACATCATCTGGCGGTGGTAGCTGCTGCTGTCACTGCTGCCAGCCGCAACTGATATTAAACGCGCGGTGGCGTCGAAATTTATCATGCCGGGATCAGACAATACGCGTGCATGGGAAGACGCTCGTAGTTGGTGGAAAGTTCCTGGTGCCCCATGCTGGGAGCCGCAGAAAGGCCATCCGTGCGTGCTCTGTTGTCCTTAACATCATTTCAAGTTTGAAAGTGGTTAAAATGTGGTCTCCCGATTGGGGGAGGATAGCTATTTCAGGGAAATGCCACAGAATGTGAACGTGCTGCTTCATTTGTGCAACGATGGGGATGTCAGCGGTCATGCAAACATTCTCACACCCAAATATAGGGTTCTGGACGTCCACGCTGTACGGATGTCTGCCAGGGTCTTGGTATTGTAAGGGAAGCGATGGCAGATCATACAGCTACCGCAGCACAAGTACGAGAGCTTGTGAGCCCAGAGGTGTCATCACTAACTATTGCGAACCGGTTATTAGCAGAGACTACAGTCACACACACCTCTATCCAGTTTTCCACTCACGCCACAGCATCGACGTGGACGGATCGACTGGTACCACCAGAGAATTATTTTAAAGACGAAATGGCACACCGCGGTCATCATCGGTGAAAGCAGTTTTTAGCTGCACGTAAGAGATGTTCGTTTGAGAGTACGACGTAAGCCTAGTGAGCGCTGTCTCGTAGAGTGCATTCGTTGAAGACACACTGGCCCTGCAGGGGACGATAACCAGCGCTCTATACGTGCAGAATGTTGTTAGACTCGTTCTTTTGCTTTTCTTGAAACAGGAAGGTGATGTGTTGCTCCCATAGGATAATGTTTGTCTGAACACTGTCCATGAAATTCAATGTGCTTTGCAAGACGTGCAATAACGTGAGTACTATCTCCAGACTTGTCTCCAGTCGAGCACGGGAAAGGTATGATGGTTCGAGAAACGACTTGTGCGACTCGTGGACCAACTGTAGGAGAACAGATCGAGCAGGCGTGGCATAATGAACCTGAGCTACAGTATTCGCCATCTCTACGACTGATCGAATGGAAGGATCACTGCCTGCTTTGCCGTTCTTGGAGGCTTCACCACGTACTAATATGCGTTTTTCTGCATGTGTCGATTCGTGGTACCTCGGAAGCGCTTGTCCTATGGCAATGGAAGGTAATTACACTCCTGGAAATTGAAATAAGAACACCGTGAATTCATTGTCCCAGGAAGGGGAAACTTTATTGACACATTCCTGGGGTCAGATACATCAGTAAATGTAATCATTGCATGCACTCCATATGCACTCTCCCAACAATAAATTTGAAGTGAATTGAAAACTTCTACGTGGATGTACAACTCTTTAGGCGGCAGTTTACTTTGTGTGACCCTTGAGACTTGTTGACGTGCGTTATCGTGGAGCAGAATTACTCCCTCCGTGAGCAGCCCAGGTCGTTTGCTATTGATCGATTTACGGAGGCTACAGAGTTTCTTACCGTACACGTCACTCTTACTGGCTTTTCAGTGCTCGTGGAATCTGAGGAGTATCAGCCATCGGACGCCGTAAAATTAGTGAGCATCACCTTGCCTACTGAGGGCACAGCTTAGAATCTTTTTAGGCTGAGGTGAAGACACTACATTTACGTCACTATATGTTCTACAACGTTATCCCAAAGCAGCATATGTAAATTTCAACCGTTCTGGTTGGCATCTTTTCGTTTGAACATTCCTTGTAACTTTTGTTTATTCAAATGTTGAACTGAAGAGACGTGATCATCATCTGAATTTGGTAGCCAAGCCCACACGAAACGTCCAAAGAGCTAGGACAAAAACATGGAAAACTCTCGAGAAATGCATGCTTGGATATAAATGCATATATCAGCCAATCCAGCAGATTGCACTGTTTTGTTTGACCACGAATGGCATCTGTGAAACCCCCTCAGTACAATATAAGTATCTGTGCAGTTGTGAGGGCGTTTTGTTTGAGATAAGTGAGTTCGAAGGTAGCCAAATTGTTGGTGCTCGTATGGTGGGTGCATCCGTAAACAAGGTAGCCGAAGTTTCGAGAGGCAACCGTACTGGAAGTTAATACTACGTAGAAGGAAAGCGGAGAAACAGCATCCGCTGAGTCACAACGAGGACGAAAGTGACAGTTGAGTGATCGTGACAGACGGTCATTGACGAGGCCTCTGACGAAAAGTAAGAGGATGGCATCTGCAAAATCACATCAGAACTGAACGTCGCACTCCAGAACCCTGTCAGCAACAAAAAAAATCGAAGGGACTCCGTAAGTTGGGAACTACAGGGCGTGGTGGAATTCCAAAACCACTCGTCAGTGATACAAATGCCCAGAAGAGGAAAACGTGGTCCCGAACCCATAAAAACTTGTAAAATGGAGCAATGGAAGGTAATTACACTCCTGGAAATTGAAATAAGAACACCGTGAATTCATTGTCCCAGGAAGGGGAAACTTTATTGACACATTCCTGGGGTCAGATACATCACATGATCACACTGACAGAACCACAGGCACATAGACACAGAGGCAACAGAGCATGCACAATGTCGGCACTAGTACAGTGTATATCCACCTTTCGCTGCAATGCAGGCTGCTATTGGAACGGCTTGCCATGCCATTTCCGCCTGGCGCCTCAGTTGGACCAGCGTTCGTGCTGGACGTGCAGACCGCGTGAGACGACGCTTCATCCAGTCCCAAACATGCTCAATGGGGGACAGATCCGGAGATCTTGCTGGCCAGGGTAGTTGACTTACACCTTCTAGAGCACGTTGGGTGGCACGGGATACATGTGGACGTGCATTGTCCTGTTGGAACAGCAAGTTCCCTTGCCGGTCTAGGAATGGTAGAACGATGGGTTCGATGACGGTTTGGATGTACCGTGCATTATTCAGTGTCCCCTCAACCATCACCAGAGGTGTACGGCCAGTGTAGGACATCGCTCCCCACACCATGATGCCGGATGTTGGCCTTGTGTGCCTCGGTCGTATGCAGTCCTGATTGTGGCGCTCACCTGCACGGCGCCAAACACGCATACGACCATCATTGGCACCAAGGCAGAAGCGACTCTCATCGATGAAGACGACACGTCTCCATTCGTCCCTCCATTCACGCCTGTCGCGACACCACTGGAGGCGGGCTGAACGATGTTGGGGCATGACCGGAAGACGGCCTAACGGTGTGCGGGACCGTAGCCCAGCTTCATGGAGACGGTTGCGAATGGTCCTCGCCGATACCCCAGGAGCAACAGTGTCCCTAATTTGCTGGGAAGTGGCGGTGCGGTCCCCTACGGCATTGCGTAGGATCCTACGGTCTTGGCGTGCATCCGTGCGTCGCTGCGGTCCGGTCCCAGGTCGACGGGCACGTGCACCTTCCGCCGACCACTGGCGACAACATCGATGTACTGTGGAGACCTCACGCCCCACGTGTTGAGCAATTCGGCGGTACGTCCACCCGGCCTCCCGCATGCCCACTATACGCCCTCGCTCAAACCGCGGCCAACACCGCGGTTCCTGGTGTGTCCGCTGTGCCGTGCGTGTGATCATTGCTTGTACAGCCCTCTCACAGTGTCCGGAGCAAGTATGGTGGGTCTGACACACCGGTGTCAATGTGTTCTTTTTTCCATTTCCAGGAGTGTATTTGGTCGTATCAGTTTTGTTTCTCATGGTTTCCATGTTCTGCCCAGTTTACATTCCAAGTCAAGAGACGTGCTTTTATCCACTCCGAGATGACTGGAAGTTGTTCTGATTGTTAACGGGTTTTTTACACCCCATTATTCGTAATAATGTGTGTTTGGTGTTTCCATACTTTTGTTCAACCCCTGTATCTAGCTCACTACAACTCCGCCGTCATGCGTATAAAAAAGTATGACTGTGGCAATATACACAGTCAGTTGTACGTAACGTGTCACAATTGGCCACTAAATTTCAGAAGATGTTCACGTCTGTCGAATCAACTACGGCAATAAAGGAAAGATATAGGGGGTCACAAGAGAAATGGTCGATATTCAAGAATGTGACACGGACAATAATGGAGGGCAATAAAAGTCTAGTAAAAATGGGCTCTGAAACGAATACCTTATAAGCTATGAGCACTTCCTCGACCTAGATATACCGGAAAACAAATCTTTTCTTCTGAAACTCTCTCCTTTCCATATTTTGCGGCGAGGAAGTATGGGCCAAAACAAGAAATAATTGTTCAGTAAACGTCAATTCCAAAATGTATGCCTTAAATGCTATGTGCACACGTTCAGTAGAAGAGACGTGTTTCACATTAGCGAAGACGAAAAGCCGGCTGATGTGGCCCAGCGGTTCTAGGCGTTTCAGTCTGGAACCGCGCGACCGCTACAGTCGCAGGTTCGAATCCTGCGTCGGGCATGGATGTGTGTGATGTCCTTAGGTTGGTTAGGCTTAAGTAGTTCTAAGGTAGTAGACACATATACCACTGGAGTACCTGCAAATTCAAGTCAGTGTGCAACACGTAATCTAGATGATACAACACTATAAACATTGAGCTGCGGGAAAATGCAACTACAGGGCAAAATTTGCTAGTGATACAGATAAAATATTGGTTCAAATACGTGAAAAATATTTTGCATATATGTGAAATATATTTCTTACGTTCATATATGGGCAAAGCCATGGGATAAAAGCACATCCTAGACCCCTGGAATGATTTCAGTCAAGTTTGGTACACATATATGTTCCACATTTGTTCCCATCTGGAAAGAAATGCTAAGAGTGTAATAACCACCAACATCCTATTTGGGCGGGGGTGATAACGTGAAGAAAGAAGGGGGTACGAGTGATGGACAGACAGAGAGTAGGAAGGTGGAGAAGGACAAACATCGGAAGAAGGAGAAGGTCGACATATACATGGAGCGGAGGAGATAGACAGAGAGAAGGGGAGTGGGAGATGAACAGAAAGAGGGGTAGGAGGAGATGGACAGACAGAGGAGAATAGAGTAGGTGATCAGTGGGAGTGGGAGAAGGGGACTGACAGGAGAGAAGGGAGAATTAGATGAACAGGAATGGGTGCGCAAGAGACTGGTAAAATGAGATGGCAGGAGGAGATGTAATTGAATAGGGAATAGGATAGTGACAGGGGAGGAAGGAAGATATGGACAGAGAGGTAGAAGCAGATCGACTGAGCGAGGGGGTGAGGAACAAATGGCCAGAGTGAGGGGTAGGAGTAGAAGGACAGAGAAAGGGACAGAAGCATTGACAGGTGGGGGAGATGGACAAAGAGAGTGGTAGAAGGAGATGGATAGAGAAATGGGAAGCAGGAAAAGGATGGGATGGGCAAAGGGAGGGGGAAGGAGGAGATGAACTTTGAGGCAGTGATGAGGAGATAGACGGAAGAAGGAGATTGCCATAGAGAAGGAAAAAAGATGTTGGAGCACAATTGGAAAGTGATTTTAAATGTCAAACACGAGTAACTTCATTTGCACAAGGTGTCAACATTCATGCACTTAAATTAAGGATAATTGCAGAATGTGGAGCCTTACAACGTGACACTGCACAAAACTGGCGCTAATAGCATAGGCACATAGGGAACACACACGACACAGATCTGTAAGTCCATAATATTGGTCATAAGTTGAGAAAACCAGTCCCGATACACATGTGCTACAAAACACCACTGTTTCCTGCGCATGCACCCCGACATCAGTATGGGATATGATCTCCACGCACACGTACACAGGCCGCACAACAGGTTAACATACTTTGTATCAGGTGGTTTAGCAGCTGCTGGGGCACAGCCTCTGATTCTTGCACCAGTGCCTCTCGGAGATCTCGAAGTGTCGTAAGGGTTTGAAGACGTACAGCAATACGTCGACCGAGAGCATCCCAGACGTGCTCGATGGGGTTTGGGTCTGGATAACAGACAGGCCACTCCATTTGCCTGATATCTTCTGTTTCAAGGCACTCCTCCACGATGGCAGCTTGGTGGGACCATGCGTTATGATCCATCAGGAGGAAGGTGGGACCCACTGCACCCCTGAAAAGGCGGACATACTGAAGTAAAATGACGTCCCGATACACCTGACCTGTTACAGTTCGTCTGTCAAATATGTGCAGGGGTGTACGTGCACCAATCATCATCCCACCCCACACCATCAAACCACGACCTCCACACAGGTCCCTTTCAAGGACATTAAGGGGTTGGTATCGGGTTACTGGTTGACACCAGATGAAAACCCGGCGAGAATCACTGTTCAGACTATACCTGGACTCGTCCGTGAACATACCACTGTTGTGGTATAGTCAATGCCCACACCGTGGGGCCTGCAGCTGCGGTCTTTACGCCATACAGCCACCGGCCGGCACGCCCCGCTTATGCGCAGCTCTGCACAGCTGTACAGCGCAGGCACGGGCCTCACACACTAAGTGCCTCCGCGCTGTCAAGGCAACCTCGGCCGGCGTCCTCCCGAGAGATAGTTACGTGAGGCCACGCCACCAATCATAACAGGACACGACAAGCGGACTCAGTTATGGCGGACATATTCCTCCGCCACTCGCCCTATATAGCCGCATACGCCGCCACGCCTGGCAGTCTCGTGGTGAGCTACCTACGTGCTACGTCGACGTCGCACCCCAGAACGACTCTACACTGCGACTGTGTAAAACCGCGGACTTGGACTCTACCGCCCACGCTGCTCTTGATAAAGCACCAAGTTGTGTTGATATTGTGGAACTGTTGGCAAATAAACAGAATTCGGAACTCACGCCAATCGTTATTTTTTGTTTATCTAATTACAGATACAACAACTGTTCCAGTGACCATGTTCTGTGTTCTTTACACCAGTCTATACGGGTTCTCCTGTGACCAGGGGTCAGTGGAATGCACCTTGCAGGTCTCTGGACGAATAAACCATGTCTGTTCACTAGTCTGTAGACCGTGTGTCTGCAGACGACTGTTCCAGTGTCTGTGTAAGGTCCCCAGCAAGGCTACCTGCAGTACTCCGTGGCAGTCTGCGGGCACTGATGGTGAGATATCAGTATTCTAGTGGTGTTGTATACTGTGGACGTCACGTACTGTTTCGCGTGGACACGTTTCCTATCTGCTAGAATCGTTTCCATAGAGATCACACTTTTCGGCACATGGAGGGCCCATGCTGCGACTTGCTGTGTTTGACCAGCCTCCAGTCGCCCTAGTATTCTACCCCTCATAACGTCATCAATATGTGTTCTTTGAGTCATTTTCAACACACAGTCACCGTTAGCGTATCTGAAAACGTCTGGTGACTTACTCGCTACGCCGTACCTTGACATGCACCAGTACATGTATGTGGACTGCTGCCAGCGCCACCGTGCGACGGCCGCACGTCAGATGCACCGCATGGTCAAACTATGAGGTGATTTAAACCCGGAAACCGCCAACCAGAGCGTTGTTTCACCAAGTAACACCATTATCCTTAATGTATGAGTATGAGTGTATGTAATATAGATTACATAACATGTCATTAACAATTCACAGGGGCTACCTCCAAAACGATGACCAACTTGACAGATCTAGTGATGTATCTGCCGTCCGCTGTTACAAGGACGGCCGTGTGCATGATTCCATTTCTGCCTTCTTTGAGCTCATGTACTCTCGCCCTCTTCCACTGGGTGCCGTTTAAGAACTTCTTCCTGTATGAGTATGATCTCACGAATTCGGATTCTAAAAGCTCCTCCGTTTGGGTGATTAAGCTGTTGAAATTTATGCAAGAGCGTAAAGGACTCCTTACTCCAGCGCTTACAGAAGTCTTCTGCTGTTTTCTGCCGAAATTTGCACTCTATTGTCAAAGTTTTCAGCGGTCAGTGGCTCAGGTACCGTTGTCAATATCGTATCTCCCTCTCGAGAAAGTGTGCCGGAGTGAATACTTCATTCCCAATCTGAGAACTGGGCCAAGTCCAACGAGGAGATATACATTTGTAAGTTATGACTTCATAGTGTTTCTGAGTATTATCAGCAGAAATTGTCGATCATAGTTCTGTTATTTCTTCGTTGACAGCGTAGAACGTTTGAGCATTGTCACTATAACACGTACGTTTCTTTATTATGCTCGTAGGAAGTTGCGGTTACAGCAATTACTTGTGCCAAACTCTTTGGCTCCCCCACAAGCTAACCTCTGAGAAATATGTATTTTTTGGCAAATGACATATTTGGGTCTGAGTCAATAGAAGAATCATACTATTCTCAGAAGCGAGTCCAATGCACAATGTTACCGGGAGATGGCTCTAGTTTTGCCTATGGTTGTCGAACACTGTTACACGACCGTGTAGAAACCCTGAAATCGTTCTGACGGCGGTGACGTATGATATTCTTCCCTCAATTCGTGTTTTCTCTTCAGGACTGTTCGTTTCGCGGAGCCTGTATATTCTTCATAGAACTCTACATCGTCGAGTAAGACTTTAATAGCCTTATTCAAGGTTTAATAGTGTTATCCAATGTTATAAAAGCAGCTAAAGTCTCCTGCAGACGACTGCTAACGTATTCCGCCTCATTTATGGGCATTGGGACATTACATGAATTTATTTCTATGACGAAGCGATTAACATTGGAAATATGATTGTAAGGCAGTTAATGTAACCTTCTATTTTCTACTTAACTATTACTTCAACAACTAGTGTGTGGGCAGTAACGCAGTATGTTTCAGTAATTAATGCCCCAGTGTGTGAATGACTTAGCTAGAGACGCGCGTTACGCGTTTCGAGGGAAGAGATCCCGCTGTGTTGTCACGGTGCGCGCTCGATCGTTGTGTCTTCGACGTTAGAAAGTGTCCATCCTTGAGCCGCCTCCAAGGTTTCAGCATCAGAATATATTGGAGAACTATTTGAAAGTGATTTTTAAGTGCCAAACAGAGGCAGGTTTATTTCCTCACAGGGATTAGATAACATATCATTAACAATTCGCAGGTATAAAACAATGCGGAAACGCTGTTTCAGTGATTCTCCACAGCGGAGATATAGAGAGAGGTAAGGAAAAGATGGGCAAATGGGGTGCGGCATATGGACAGAGAGAAGGAAGTGGAAGAGATAGTCAGGGACAAGGGAGACGAAGAGATGGACAAAGAGACAGGGAGGAGAAGATGTACAGATAGAGGGGAAGAGGAAATTGGCTGAGAAAGAGAAGAGGAGGAGATGGCCAGAGAGAAGGAGAGGCGTAGGTTGAAAGAGAGCCATAGAGGGGGACAGAAGGAGATGAATAGAGAGAAGGTTGGATGGAGCATGTAGACAGAGAGAGCGGGCGGGAAGTGATAGAAAGAGATGGGAGAGGGAGATGAGGCAGAGAGAGAGAGGGAGAAGGAGGAGGTGGACTAACAGAAGTTTGGAAAAAATACATAGAGACGGCGCCCGGTACTCAGCTATTTAGCGATTTATTCACAGAGCTTTTACTTTGGTTTCTGTATTCAGTACTGCTGCCGAAACCGAGTGGATGCAGGTTCTGAAACTCTCCACGTCCGTGGCACTCAATAAGCTACATATGCCTCCTGTGTCGTGTGAAATGGCGAACAGCTCAGGGAGCTCAGGCTGTGATTACTGCGAACAGGTTGAGAACCAAGTGTCCCTGATATTCATGACCGGTGCACTTTGCCAGTGCTTTGTAATCATCAGGTCTGGGTGCACTTCAGCGACTACTGCGTGACACAACGGTGGAACGTTGTGTGTAGCAGGAAATAAGGGTCTTCTGTAAACTGTCCGATTCGCGAGGATGACACGAACCACTACATAAGAAAAAAAATCCATCTCAAGCGGCACTGTGCCCGATGCGTTGTAGCACTGTTAAGCTGAAACAGTCGTTGGTCTCACTTGTAGAAGGGCTAGCGAGGAAAGTAGTTCTCTGCCTATGCAGACTCATGTTATACTAGCTGCTTTTGGGAACCTAAATGAGCCTATTAATTCTTTATTCCCAGTGTATTGGGTACATGGTTGTTGACCACTCACCTGAAACCCATCAAGAAAAACTCACCTCAGCATGCTCCAGCAAAACTAAGGAACAGCTGTAGTAATAGATCACAGTCAAGTCAATATGTTTTCGTGATTGTTGAAAGAAAATGTTGTACTTTGGATCAGGTGTCTTGAATCTACATAAAAATGGTCCAGATGGTATCAAAAACTAGATCAAGTCGAAACCAAAGGTCCCGGCTCCGGCCCCTGGTCAGGAACACAGTTTTAATCTGCCAAGAAGTTTCGTATCAGCGCAACACCGCTACAGAGTGAAAAATTCACTCTGGCCAGAAATCAGTTAGGAAAATTCGAAATTGTATGTTATTGATCGAACTACCACTTCTCGACAAAGAAAACATAACCACTTAAAATTAACAAACTTGTTGAATATCTGAGTGTAGGTGCAATGTATAACAGCCTAAATTCCAGTCGTGGGACTGTGTCATGTGAAGAACTAATGAGGGAAGACGTTGTTGTACTATGAAAAGAATGGTCAAACTAAGTCATTAGGGACGTGTAGAATATGGTGAAGAGTTTAAAGACAAGCCTTGAAAAACCATCTATTCCATTCTGACTTTCAGTTCGCCCGTCTTACCGAGTCACACTAATGTCTGTTACTTACGCTCAAATGTTCGACCATGTAAACGAATCCGTTATCATGCTTCAAGTGTTATACTGCAGTTTAGTTTAATGGTCATGGTACTTGTGCCTCTGGTACCGCGGTAGAGACAGAAGACGTAAAGATGCTAATTTCGGAGGCACAACACAACAAAACAGAAGGCTCCACCGAGGCAGGCCTACAACAATCAGACGTAAACGAGGAGCTGATTTCTGGATGCTACCGACGAAAACATGGAGGGCGTTACATCCCGCACTGTCAAAATATAGCCGAGAGGGCGCTGCCGATCTTGTGATATCCAAGCCACACCGATGGCGCTATGTGATTTTGGTGTTTCCGCTCATCCAGAGCTATATATAAGGCCTGTCAGATCAGCGACAGGTTTTTCATATTTGATTATCACCGTGCTCTGACTGCCTAAAGTTTTACACACTGTCGATGACATCGCTATGTTCTACACTGTGTCTATAGATTAACCTTTAGAGTAACGAGTGATTGCTACACAGACAAAACTACACGCTCCAATAAGCTTACAGCTTCAAGAAAACCCTTTCCGAAATTTCAAAGACTGAGAACGTACCCACATAATTAAACATATCACTGGCAACGGTTAGTCCATTCAGTCGCCCAATTATAACCAAAAAGGAAAATCTAGTGAGGTATCGTTCCGCTCAACTCAACACTACTGAAGGTGACCATACAAAAGCCATTCCTCCATAATTAGTATTACGGGATACGTATACAGGATACGGGATATGGGATATACAGTTGCCACATTACAAGCCAAATACTGCTGAGTCTACAGTATACAATATGAATACACACATGCATCGAATGGTCGAAGGTTCCTATCACTTGGCAATTGCGAATTTTTAATGCAACATAGGAATTTGTAAATGAAAGTTTGCAAGAAAATAAAATATGCAAGTACTATCTTTAACGACTTTGAATGATGAGTGCGATGGCAGAAGTATCTTTCTTACTGCAAAACACTTATTGGTGTCGATGATGCAGCAATTAAACTATAAGTTGAATAACAGGGAAACAACAGGTTCCAACTTCACGTAATCAGTTATGAGCAACGACGTAGATCCCAAGATATTCACTTATAAACGCATACTAAGTCTTCACTGGAGAAGCCACGGAAATCTCACAAGTGCACAAGTGAGCACTACGAAGTATTTCTGTCTCCCGCAACCACGCTCAAACTGCCCCATTCTCCAAGTACTTCTCGCGACCGTCCATCGCCCCTCCTGTCCAGCACCCTTTGTCCTGTCCAGCACTCCTCCCCCACTTCCACCCAGTCTCCCCATTAACGAGCGCTGTGATTCGATGGTGACGAATAAATACACTCCTGGAAATGGAAAAAAGAACACATTGACACCGGTGTGTCAGACCCACCATACTTGCTTCGGACACTGCGAGAGGGCTGTACAAGCAATGATCACACGCACGGCACAGCGGACACACCAGGAACCGCGGTGTTGGCCGTCGAATGGCGCTAGCTGCGCAGCATTTGTGCACCGCCGCCGTCAGTGTTAGCCATTTTGCCGTGGCATACGGAGCTCCATCGCAGTCTTTAACACTGGTATAATACCGCGACAGCATGGACGTGAACCGTATGTGCAGTTGACGGACTTTGAGCGAGGGCGTATAGTGGGCATGCGGGAGGCCGCGTGGACGTACCGCCGAATTGCTCAACACGTGGGGCGTGAGGTCTCCACAGTACATCGATGTTGTCGCCAGTGGTCGGCGGAAGGTGCACGTGCCCGTCGACCTGGGACCGGACCGCAGCGACGCACAGATGCGCGCCAAGACCGTAGGATCCTACGCAGTGCCGTAGGGGACCGCACCGCCACTTCCCAGCGAATTAGAGACACTGTTGCTCCTGGGGTATCGGCGAGGACCATTCGCAACCGTCTCCATGAAGCTGGGCTACGGTCCCGCACACCGTTAGGCCGTCTTCCGCTCACGCCCCAACATCGTGCAGCCCGCCTCCAGTGGTGTCGCGACAGGCGTGAATGGAGCGACGAATGGAGACGTGTCGTCTTCAGCGATGAGTGTCGCTTCTGCCTTGGTGCCAATGATGGTCGTATGCGTGTTTGGCGCCGTGCAGGTGAGCGCCACAATCAGGACTGCATACGACCGAGGCACACAGGGCCAACACCCGGCATCATGGTGTGGGGAGCGATCTCCTGCACTGGCCGTACACCTCTGGTGATCGTCGAGGGGACACTGAATAGTGCACGGTACATCCAAACCGTCATCGAACCCATCGTTCTACCATTCCTAGACCGGCAAGGGAACTTGCTGTTCCAACAGGACAATGCACATCCGCATGTATCCCGTGCCACCCATCGTGCTCTAGAAGGTGTAAGTCAACTACCCTGGCCAGCAAGATCTCCGGATCTGTCCACCATTGAGCATGTTTGGGACTGGATGACGCGTCGTCTCACGCGGTCTGCACGTCCAGCACGAACGCTGGTCCAACTGAGGCGCCAGGTGGAAATGGCATGGCAAGCCGTTCCACAGGACTACATCCAGCATCTCTACGATCGTCTCCATGGGAGAATAGCAGCCTGCATTGCAGCGAAAGGTGGATATACACTGTACTAGTGCCGACATTGTGCATGCTCTGTTGCCTGTGTCTATGTGCCTGTGGTTCTGCCAGTGTGATCATGTGATGTATCTGACCCCAGGAATGTGTCAATAAAGTTTCCCCTTCCTGGGACAATGAATTCACGGTGTTCTTATTTCAATTTCCAGGAGTGTATATTTATAAGCATCCTGCTATCGTTTCCTCGCGTAACTGTGGTGTACTTATGGCCTGAGGCGATTAATAGCAATCGGCCACTTTGACCTCCAATAACTCATGTAATATTCAAGTTGCATGCCTGTAATTCATGCCAATTTAGGTTTACACTAATAGCTTTCCAGAGAGACACTGATTGACAAAATCGGATTAACCGTTTAGATTTTGGAAATTCGTTGCTGGGTGTTCCTAGTATAATTTACAGTCAGATACTAAACTTTAAACTAACAAAGATATTGAAAATGGGATTACACCATCAGTATTGTCGTGCAAATAATGTTAATGTACATGTTTCTTTTTAAGGTATCATGATTCGTCTGGCTATTATTAATTTCTATATGAACTGCGATATGTCTGCTATTACAGTTTCACAGAGTCTGCCATCTTTGGCACTCCGGGCACACACATCTCCTTCATCGACCAAAGCACAGTCCTCGACACGACGTCAACATGGAATTCCCAGCCAGGTGGTCGGCCTGGACCACACGCTGGGGCTTCCCCTCTTGTCCGGCACCACGCGGTCGGCCTGCCGAGCGGCCCGCGTGGCCACGCCAACTCCGACCTTTGAATATTTTCAGGGCGCCACAACTATCCTATTACCTCACATGTCTTCCTTTGCTCTGGTTCATTTTATGCAAATACCAACAAATACTCTGTTTGATAAATTTCCTCATGGGAACGTTTTTCTTGCGTTGCGTTATTCCCATTTGCTACGAATAGCCTAACGTTAGCACTAAGGAGAGCAATGAATTCCTCGTCATTTGTGAAAGATCTCTCAGTTCTCTGGTAGAATTCATCTTCCACATTATCATCTCCTCCATTACAATTGGCACTTAAAAGAATTGAAGGATGTCTGCTACAAAAGGTCTCAATTTGTCTCCTTGAAAATCAGAGTCTGTTGGCTGTAATTGAAATTATTATCTTTCTCATTCAAGTGAGCTAAGACAATGGAATACGCTTTATATTTTAAGGCCTGAGTGAGCTTTCTGGGTCTCTTATGTTCCAGGAAACTGGCTTAGCTTCCGCTTTTTATGAAACTGCAATAAGAGGTGACAAGTCCAACACTGAAGTTACGAGCAGAAGGAGGTGTGCCGCCATTATCCGATCCATGAAGGCCCCCGAAGCCAAACAAGCATTCAAGCCTTAGTCGTTTCTCACGTCACTTGCCTCGGTTGCAGTATTTAAGTCTTGCAACTTAGGATCGATTTTACAGAAATCACCACGAACGAAAACACCGTTAGGTATCAGAGCAGCGTTAGGTACTGAAAACTAATGTCTCCGAATTTTATGCAAAAGCCCTCAAAGATTATTAAATAAAACAAACGTTATTAATTCTACATTCTTACACTTCATGTCTACATTTATTTCTCAACATAGTCACCCCGGTCACGAAAATATTTCTACCGAGACAGCAGTTAGTTGACATCATAGCTATAGGATGTTTAACTTCAGTGACAGAGCAACAACCTCACCTCTGCTTGCACCTATTCATCGCTATCTAGGTGAAGACCGCGAAGGTCTTCCTTGGGTTTTAGAAACAGATGAAAATCTGATGGGGCCAACTAGGGACCGTATGGAAGGTCCTTGGAAACAGTGAATCCAAGGTGTCGGATTGTTACAGATGTTACAGCGCTAGTATGTGGCCTACCGTTGTCATGCTGAAGGAGGGGGTGCTCCATGAGTGGGTGAACTCTTCAACTTTCAGACTCGATCACAGCACGCTCTTTATCACTCATCGACATAGTTATATTATACACCGCCATGTTAAACGATATAATTCGGAGCCCTCTAGTACTAGGGAAATGCAAATAAGTATACATAAAGAATAAAGATGTAGAATGTTAACACCAATCTTTTAATGAAAAATCTTTAAGAGTTTTCAAATAAAAAAATTCGGAGATGTCACTTTCTAGTGGATTTGTGTCGTATTATTAGGGTTGGAGCAAAGCAATACACAGGTTGTTGATAAAACCAAGGTTCATTTTAGACTTGAATGAGCCCAACACACAGATCAGTCAGAAGTACACCGTAAGTCCAAAATGTGTAGAGACTGATCGTATTCCGGTCGTACAGGTGACGTCAAGGCAATAACTACAGAATCAAGTTCAACTAACAACTGTAAAAACAGATACGCATCCGACCACTCGGTTCTGATCGGGGAGTGCTAAATTGTAACCGTGCAACCGTAGTGTGTCAACGTTATTGTGTCCCAATGGAGGAACATATCTAAATTCGGCTCTCTATGAATTCTTCAGACTCCTTTGAAGAAGAAAGGAATTTAAAGAATGTTTGCCCCACACACTTTACTTCTAAACAACAACAGCGATGCACTGCGACTTGACTGATATGCAATACGCGGACAATTCTTGCCTGGAAAAAATCTTCACCAACGAACTAACCACAAAACGACCAAGTGCAGAAATTCAAACAAAGGTTCAACACTTTGATGATATAACCAACATTCATCTCACTGCGACGTGGCTCTTGAACAGCATTTCAAAGAAGGACTTTTCTGAAGTGTCACGTTATTTTATGAAAGTTCTGTGTGTTATGCTCAGGTGAGGGAAACTACGTGAGTAGATCACCTGAAACAGTGAAATCGCCATCTCTATTATTAAGAGTTTAAATGAGCACTGATGGCTTCGAACAGGGCATTACCTGTTGCAGGTTCTTCGATTGTGTCCTTGGAATCCGTGTACTGAGCAAGTTTAATGTAATAATTTTTAGCATATTGCAGTCCCGTTAGCATCTGTGATAGACTAATATATTGAAAAATCCGCCTCAGCTGCGAAAATTTCCTGGATTTTACCCAGGTTTCGTCTAGAATAATCTAGCACTCCAGAAGCATAAAATGACTTGCATGGTATAGTAATTTTATGCTTCTGAAGAAAGCTAGATTTTTCCATCCAAAACCTGGGTAAAGACCAGAAATTTTCGCAACTCAGGCGGATTTTTCAATATATTATAGAAGTTTAATGTATTTCATGCCGAACTTCATGTGGTTGTGGAAGATGTGGATCAGAATGGAACCTGATCAGTGGCTTTAATCCTTGATCTCCTTCAACTCACTTATTGTCAGTACCGTGTAGACCATTCAGCATAACCGCACAGCAGACAGAAGAGTGCAGAATATCCTAGACCCTCTCCTGCAGTTGCAAAAAATGGATACGTAAGTCTCGTTCTGTTTGGTACCAGGGCTCTTGGAAATTTCTGGGAATTCCCTAACCAAGAGCCGGCCGGAGTTGGCGAGTGGTTGTAACCGCTACAGTCTGGAGCCGCGCGACCGCTACGGTCCCAGGTTCGAATCCTGCCTCGGGCCTGCATGTCCTTAGGTTAGCTAGGTTTAGGTAGTTCTAAGTCCTAGGGGACTGATGACCACAAAAGTTAAGTCCCATAGTGCTCAGAGCTATTTGCACCAACCCTAAACAAGATGGCAATACCCTACCAAATGTGACCCAATGTAATATTTCTCATCCTACCATAATATCAGTAGTAAGACTCTCTGTAATGCCTTTACATCAGGAAGAGTGCCTGGGTGCGATGGGTAACAATTTACAATGAATTTAAAGGTGTCAATAAAACCGTCGCACAAACCCATCCGGCCACTCGAATGTGCTGAAGCCTGCTTAACACGGCGTCCAATATGGCACAGCGGAATGACAAGTAACTCCTTTCTAAGATGCGAAGGATCGTTAGTCATTGATACTTGTGACCTACTAATTGCGTTTTGACTGAGTGTACTGTTAGGGCACAAGCCAATTTATTAGCAGATGTAGCTCCAGTTTTAAATTGCGGTGAGATAAATGTAGCGGGCAGTTTATGTTTGGTGTCTGACCTTCTTCGTAAATTGTTAATCAGGAAAGTATAATGTATTCAGAGAACGGTTGGGCTCATCCATGCAGTATGTAAGTGATCTGCCAGCAGCCGCTTCTGAACTAGCTGTTCAGTGGCTTTTCTGGTCTGGTAATTATACTCTGATACGGTGTCTCGACACACACATTGTATAAGAGTTTTCAGTTTTGTACACATAAGAAATGGCTTAGCGTGGTTATTCGAGGAAGCTTGACAGGAAACAACTGTGATCTTATCTACGTTTTGGCATATTGCATTTTACGCGTTTCACCCATAATCATTCCGTTATAGTATTTGTTAGGAGACAGATATCTTCGATGTCGAGCGCCTTAAGCAAGTAATAGCAAGAATAACTGAATGCAGAGGTGAACATATAAACAGATGAATAAAAGTGGACTGCGGAGCTCATGGAAAACGAAAATGTGTTTCCAAAATTAACTTCCTGCCGCGCCTAAAAGTTTAATTATTATTGGCTATATTCAGGTTTGGTTTGTGACAGTGAGACATGGATGCGATATTCATTCAAACACTATCAGTTCCTCACTAAACAGCGGAGAGGTGATTGTTCGAAATTACTAGGCGGGAGAAGAAAATAAACGGAGCAGGGAGAAATGACTGCAGTGGTAGACGCAGGCTCACAGGCACAGTCGCATGGAGTAATACCTCCCGAACCTCCCGCGATGCAAAGACGGTTACGACTTTCCTCAACTGTCCGAGTCGCTGTTAAAACATTCAGCTTCTAAATTCCAGCACGCGACAAGCCGCTGCATTCCAAGGACATTTATTGGTTGCGTCAGCAGTACTTGCTAAGATTTACATGAGAAATAAATGTATACGAAATATGTTTACTGCAAAATAGCAGCGGCTTTCCAAAAAGAAACTGACATCCCAGACTTCAAGTTATTTATGCACTCATTCATTTGCCGGTGGAACATGGGCGATGACTTTTATCATGTAGCAAGTGTGTCGGAGTGCGCTCAGCATTAGGAGGTCTTGTGGCACCCACCGTCAACCGAGCTCTCGCACCAGGGCTGTTGTTAACGGTGAATGTCTCGTCAACAGTAATGTTGGGGGGTGGGGGGGGCGAGATTCCTCGGATTACATTGGGTACGGGAAGGAATCTGCCGCCTTCGTGGCAAGTGCGTTGCCTCGCATTGGCACGCATTTGCATAGTGGTGGAGCCGACTACGGCCCTCCCCAGGCTCAAGATAATCAGTTGTTGAATCACATGCAAATTGTGCCCGGCTCCGTAGCTACCCAATACGTAGTATGAAGCGAAAAAATGATGAGGGCGACATTTTTGACAAATAATCACGTATTCTGGATAAAACGGAAACATTAATAGCGCTAAAGTTTTGTTCAGATTTTGTAGCTGAGACCAAAACAGAAATTCAGAACGCAAATATCAGATCGCCGCATGATTCCAGTTTCCACTTCAGGAGCAGTTACATGTGTGAAACAAAGCTTACTTTCATTAACCCTCTTCCGATCAGTTTCGAAAGCATCCTTACTTTTAAACAAGTAACTAAAGTCAGTTCACAGTAGTCAAGAGTTCTGCACTTGTTGCGGTCTTAATTTCGAAGATGGTTTTGATGAAATTCTTGATGATAGTTTGTCCTGAGTATGTTTAACTCTTCCTTTGTGACTCCTAAAGGTACACCAGCTTGAACCAGCCTATTGTAGTGAAGCCTTGGTACCCCCCCCCCCCCTCCCCCTTATGGTTTTAACCACCTGTTATCCTGACTCACACACACACACACACACACACACACACACACATACACACACACACACACACACACACACACACACACACAAAAGTACATACACTTCCGTTCATCATCATATTAACTATTCCTTGCTTCCTAAGACGTATTGTAAAAGCCAAGTCCCTAACTTATCCAAGTCGTGTAAAAAATTTCTTTTCTCTCCGATTCACTTCATTATGGGAGAGTATTGTATGAGGAGGATAGTGTACCTAATAACATACAGATTTTTGAATCATGTGAAGAACCCCGCACTAGAGACCGCCTTAGTCAGTTTGTGGGATTTTCTTCTGTTCTTGTTGTTGTCAAACGTGAGGTTGTGGGTTGCGCCGCATTTTTTAATATTAGGAAGAATACATATTCTAGTGCTGTACAATATATTACAGATACTTTGATAATATTGGTAATTTTTCAGTTACACTGTTTTATGGTGGATAAATTATAAATATTTTTAAAGCTAACTACATAACATTTGCCTTGTTAAGCCATATTTCGTCAGTCGTACACCATGTTGTGCCTCGGAAGGGAAGGTCTTTTTACCACGGTAAAAGTGATTTTTGCAAATGAACTGAGTTTCTTTAATGTCTTAACAATTTTCCTCGTGTCTAAAATGGAGATTTGTGTTAGTTGACAATAGTTTATGTTTTAAAATGTTTTAAACTTGTAACAGATTTTTTATAGTAACTCTTCTCAATGTGATTTCGCTAACTGAAAATTAGTGTTTATCAGAATAACAGTGTTATGCACAGACGATTAAATAGGGAACTGACAAGATGTTTTCGATTGCAGAACATTTATATTTGAAAAGAATACTGTTCGTAGGTAAATGACCAAGTTTCACCATGAACAGCTATTGACATTTGGAAAACCTTACCTTCCCGGAGTATTTTCTGTAATTTCGGGAAGTGAGTGCTGCACCCACAATCGAACTGCTGTTATTTATCATCGGTATTAGAAGATATATAGTACTCCTGTTACAAGTTGGCTGGAGGCTATAGTATGGAAAGAGTTGCAAGATGTAACACTCTCCCCTACCTATTAAATAGTTACTCGATCTACCCATCTAATCTTCCGGTTTATTCTATGGCATAGTTTCATAATCTTCCAATATCCTCTTCTCTGCGACTGTTTATCGTCCATGTTTCACTTCCACATCAGGCTACACTGCAAACAAACACTATCTATAGTGGATTCTTAAAATTTAATTCGTACTAGATACTAAGATAGTATACATGGAAGAACCCTGGAGATACTAAAAGGTATCAGATAGATTATATAATGGTAATACAGAGATTTAGGAACCAGGTTTTAAATTGTAAGACATTTCCAGGGTCAGATGTGGACTCTGACCACAATCTATTGGTTATGAACTGTAGATTGAAAATGAAGAAACTGCAAAAAGGTGGGAATTTAAGTAGATGGGAACTGGATAATCTGACTAAACCAGAGGTTGTACACAGTTTCAGAGAGACCATATGGGAACAACTGACAGGAATGGGGGAAAGAAATACAGTAGAAGAAGAATGGGTAACTTTGAGGGATAAAATAATGAAAGCAGCAGAGGATCAAATAGGTAGAAAAACGAGGGCTGCTAGAAACCCTTGGGTAACAGAAGAAATATTGAATTTAATTGATGAAAGGAGAAAATATAAAAATGCAGTAAATGAAGCAGGCAAAAAGGAATACAAACGTCTCAAAAATGAGATCGACAGGAAGTGCAAAATGGCTAAGCTGTGATGGCTAGATGACAAATGTAAGGATGTAGAGGCTTATCTCACTAAGGGTAAGATAGATACAGCCTACAGGAAAATTAAAGAGACCTTTGGAGAAAAGAGAACTACTTGTATGAATATCAAGAGCTTAGATGGAAACCCAGCTCTAACCAAAGAAGGGAAAACAGAAAGGTGGAAGGAGTATACAGAGGGCCTATACAAGGGCGATGTACTTGAGGACGATATTATGGAAATGGAAGAGGATGTAGATGCAGATGAAATGGGAGATATGATACTGCGTGAAGAGTTTGCCATAGCACTGAAAGAACTGAGTCGAAACAAGGCCCAAGGAGTAGACAACATTCTATTAGAGCTACTGACAGCCTTGGGAGAGCCAGTCCTGGCAAAACTCTACCATCTGGTGAGCCAGATGTATGAGACAGACTTCAAGAAGAATATAATAATTCCAATCCCAAAGAAAGTAGGTACTGACAGATGTGAAAATTACCGAACTATCAGTTTAATAAGTCACAGCTGCAAAATACAAACGCGAATTCTTTACAGACGAATGGAAAAACTGATGGAAGCCGACCTCGGGGAAGATCAGTTAGGATTCCGTAGAAATGTTGTAACACGTGAGGCAATACTGACCGTACGACTTATCTAAGCAGAAAGATTAAGGAAAGGCAAACTTACGTTTCTAGCATTTGTAGACTTAGAGAAAGCTTTTGACAATGTTGATTGGAATACTCTGTTTCAAATTCTGAAAATGGCAGGGATAAAATACAGGGAGCGAAAGGCTATGTACAATTTGTACAGAAAGCAGATGGCAATTATAAGAGTCGAGGGGTATGAAGCGGAAGCAGTGGTTGGAAGGGAGTGAGACAGGGTTGTAGCCTATCCCCGATGTTATTCAATCTGTATATTGAGCAAGCAATAAAGGAAACAAAAGAAAAGTTCGGAGTAGGAATTAACATGCATGGAGAAGAAATAAATACTTTGAGGTTCGCCGATGACATTTTAATTCTGTCAGAGACATCAAACGACTTGGAAGAGCAGTTGAACGGAATGGACAGTGTCTTGAAAGGAGGGTATAAGATGAACATCAACAAATGCAAAACTAGGGTAATAGAATGTAGTCTAATTATGTCGGGTGATGTTGAGGGAATTAGTTTAGGAAATGAGACACTTAAAGCAGGAAAGGAATTTTGCTATTTGGGGAGCAAAATAACTGATGATGGTCGAAATAGAGAGGATATAAAGTGTAGACTGGCAATGGCAAGGAAAGCGTTTCTGAAAAAGAAAAATTTGTTAACATCGAGTACAGATTTAAGTGTCAGGAAGTCGTTTCTGAAAGTATTTGTATGTATGGAGTGTAGCCATGTATGAAAGTGAAAAGTGGACGATAAATAGTTTAGACAAGAAGACAATAGAAGCTTTCGAAATGTGGTGATACAGGCGAATACTGAAGATTAGATGGGTAGATCACATAACTAAGAGGACGTGTTGAATAGATTTGGGCAGAAGAGGAGCTTGCGGCACAACTTGACTAGAAGAAGGGATCGGTTGGTAGGACATGTTCGGAGACATCGAGGGATCACCAATTTAGTACTGGAGGGCAGCGTGGAGGGTAAAAATCGTAGAGAGAGACCAAGAGATGAATACATTAAGCAGGTTCAGAAGGATGTAGGCTGCAACAAGTACTGGGAGATGACGAAGCTTGCACAGGATAGAGTAGCATGGAGAGCTGCATCAAACCAGTCTGAGGACTGAAGACGACAACAACAACAAGATAGTTCTCTTTTTATAACCTCTCTACCATGGCCTACATCAGTTACGTGGCTGCCGAAATAACAAAATTAATCTACTAGTTTTTCATTTCAGAATCTAATTCCATTAGCAATACTTGATTGAATTCTGATGCCGCCTACTAATTTTATGTTCAAACTATTCATCTTCCAACTTATCTCACAAGTGTTTTTCCTTCCCTGACACAATTAAAATGTCATCGCAAAACCTCAAAGTGTCTCTTTCTTCTACTTGAACATTAAATCCCCTGCTCAATTTCTCCCTGTTTTCTTTTACTGAACGCTCAGAAAATACAGTCAATAACTTCGACTAGTGTAACTGTAGTCTGGTTTCCTTACAGGTTGTGGATAGCCTTTTGGCCCGTGTATTTTGTCATTGACAACATCACATTCCAATGAGTGTTATCCAGTCAAAATTATCAAAGCCTTCTGTGCAATTAAAAAATCGGCAAATATTTGGTTCCTTATCTTGAATTAATTTTTCGAAGTATATCGTAGGTCAAAATTTCCAAGAGTGTCCCTACCTTTCTCCGGAACCCAAACAGACTTTTCCAAGGTCGGCTTCTTCAAGTCATTCCACTCTTCTACAAATAATTCTTGTTACTATTTTGCAGCTGTGAATAAATCAACCAATGGCGCGGTAATATTTACACCTATCGGCACATACATTCCTTAGTATGACGACAATGTTTTCGAAGTCTGAGCGTATTTGTTCTGTCTCAAGTACCGTGCTTACCAGATGTTACGTATCTGTCGTTCTTGCACTACTAACAATAAATCTAAGGGAATATCGTCCACTACAAGTACCTCATTTTGACTTAGCACTTATAGTGCAGTCTCTGTCAAAGTCATCTTTGATCTGATTGAATAAATTTAAAACCTGCAAGCAACCTCATAACAGTAAAATTCCATAACGCCAATTGAATGAGTGGCAATGTAGTTCAGGAAATAGTCTCGCGTTCGGTAGGAACAGTGCACTAATCTTCCCCTGGTCAGCAAAATTTCGCTTTTCCATGCTTTTATTAGACTAACAATGTTAAATGAAGACAGGATTCCTTCTGAAAGGACTAGAAGTGTTCCTTTCACATTCTTGTCTTATTCAAGTTTGAACTGGCCCCTGTTGACCTCACCACTAACAGTGTATTGAACTCTAACATTCCCTCTTTCCTTACTTAAGGTATCTCTATCTATAAATAGAAGAAATATTGCCAGAAATTTATGTACAACGGAATATAGGTATTTACAGATATACTTTTCGGATTTATGCACGATGGTAGAAGCGTGCATAATTAGGAGAAAGGCTGATGTCGTCTACAGGAAAATTAAAGCGAACTTTGGGGAAAAGATAAACAACTGTTTGAACATCAAGAGCTCAGATGGCTACGAGTACTAATGAAAGAAGAGAAATCCGAAAAATGAAAAGAATATCTGGGGGCGAGGAAGGGGTTCTATAAAAGGAGAACACTGTGGAGGTCTCTCAAAACTACAGGGTGTTTCAAAAATGACCGGTATATTTGAAACAGCTATACAAACTAAACGAGCAGCGATAGAAATACACCGTTTTTGCAATATGCTTGGGACAACAGTACATTTTCATGCAGACAAACTTTCGAAATTACAGTAGTTACAATTGTCAACAACAGATGGCGCTGTGGTCTGGGAAACTCTATAGTACGATATTTTCCACATATCCACCATGCGTAGCAATAATATGGCGTAGTCTCTGGATGAAATTACCCGAAACCTTTGACAACGTGTCTGGCGGAATGGCTTCACATGCAGATGAGATGTACTGCTTCAGCTGTTCAATTGTTTCTGGATTCTGGCGGTACACCTGGTCTTTCAAGTGTCCCCACAGAAAGAAGTCACAGGGGTTCATGTCTAGCGAATAGGGAGGCCAATCCACGCCGCCTCCTGTATGTTTCAGATAGCCCAAAGCAATCACACGATCATCGAAATATTCATTCAGGAAATTAAAGACGTCGGCCGTGCGATGTGGCCGGGCACCATATTGTATAAACCACGAGGTGTTCGCAGTGTCGTCTAAGTCAGTTTGTACCGCCACAAATTCACGATGAATGTCTACAAAGCGTGATGCAGTAATCGTTTCGGATCTGAAAAAGGGGCCAATGATACCTTTGGAAGAAATGGCGGCCCAGACCAGTACTTTTTGAGGATGCAGGGACGATGGGACTGCAACATAGGGCTTTTCGGTTCCCCATATGCGCCAGTTCTGTTTATTGACGAAGCCGTCCAGGTAAAAATAAGCTTCGTCAGTAAACCAAATGCTGCCCACATGCATATCGCCATCATCAATCCTGTGCACTATATCGTTAGCGAATGTCTCTCGTGCAGCAATGGTAACGGCGCTGAGGGGTTGCCGCGTTTGAATTTTGTATGGATAGAGGTGTAAACTCTGGCGCATGAGACGATACGTGGACGTTGGCTTCATTTGGACCGCAGCTGCAACACGGCGAACGGAAACCCGAGGCCGCCATTAGATCACCTGCTGCACTAGCTGCGCGTTGCCCTCTGTGGTTGCCATACGCAGTCGCCCTACCTTTCCAGCACATTCATCCGTCACGTTCCCAGTCCGTTGAAATTTTTCAAACAGATCCTTTATTGTATCGCTTTTCGGTCCTTTGGTTACATTAAACCTCCGTTGAAAACTTCGTCTTGTTGCAACAACATTGTGTTCTAGGCGGTGGAATTCCAACACCAGAAAAATCCTCTGTTCTAAGGAATAAACCATGTTGTCCACAACACACTTGCACGTTGTGAACAGCACACCCTTACAGCAGAAAGACGACGTACAGAATGGCGCACCCACAGACTGCGTTGTCTTCTATATCTTTCACATCACTTGCAGCGCCATCTGTTGTTGAAAATTGTAACTACTGTAATTTCAAAAGTTTGTCCGCCTGAAAATGGACTGTTGTCCTAAGTATATTGCAACAAACGGTCTTTTTCTATCTCTGCTCGTTTAGTTTTTATTGCCGTTTCAAATATACCGGTCATTTTTGAAACACCCTGTATATACTTTCGCATAAGAAAAGGAGGATTAGGTCATCAGGTCATCAAGGACGGGCCACAAGCATGGAATATTGTAGGATGGTGAAGGAAACGGACTTCGCCCTTACCAAAGGAGCCATCCCACCATTATCTTTAAGCGATATGGGAAATCCAAGGACAAATTAAATCTGAACCGTCGTCATCTGGAAATAAGTTCGCTAACCACAGCTCATTTGGCTCGATCAAGGTCCCTGGAATATAAGACATTATCTCAAAATAATTGGGATCCTTAGGAGAGACGGTCAAGAGAAAATGATTGCACCTGATGTGCAAGATATACGAGACAGGTGTAATACCTCAGATTTCAGGAAGAACGTAATAATTCCAACTCTAAAGGAGTCAGGTGTTCACAGGTGTGAAGTCATGGTTGCAGTACACTGACGAGAATTATTTACAGAAGAATGGAAAAAAACTGATCAGAGAAAACCACGAGGAAGATTAGTTTCATTCCTGGTGAGATGCTGTAACAGGCAAGGCCGTGCTGACCCTACGAATTATCCTAAATGATAGGACGAGGAAAGGCAAACCTACATCTACACAAACACTCTGCAAAGCCACCGTATGGTGTGTGGTGGAGGGTACCTTGTACCACTACTAGTCATACCTTTTCCTGTTCCAATGGAAACCAAAGAGAGGGAAAATCGACTCCGTGCCTCCGTGGGAGTTCTTATTTCTCTTATCTTCATGGTTATTAGGTATATGTACGTTGGCTGAAGTGGAATCGTTCTGCAATCAGCTTCAAATTCCGTTCTTCAAGTTTTCTAAGTACTGTTCCACGAAAAGAACATCGACTTCCTAACAGGGATACCCACTTGACTTCGCGAAGCATCTCCGTGATATTCGTGTGCTGACTGAACCTATCGGTTACAAATCTAACAGTACACCTCTTAATTTCGTGAATGGCTTCCTTTAGTCCGACCTGATCGGGTCCCTAATACTCGGGCAGTGCTCAAGAATGGTCTGTGTGGTGTATGTGGTCTAAGTTACATATGTATCACACTTTCCCAAAATTCGCTCAGTAAACTGGATCGAATATTTGGCTTCCCTAGCACCATAATTTCGTGGTGGTCCGATTTCATATCACTTTGTAATGTTACACCTAGATATTTGATCAAATTGTTTGTGTCAAGCAGTACACTGCTAATATTCTATTCGGACGTTACGGGTTAATTTTTGTACCCATGTGCATTAATTTACATGTTCTACATTGAATGCAAGCTGCCATCATCATGCCAAATTGTAATATCGTCTAAGTCATCTGGTATTCTTCTACAGAAACTCAACAACGACTCCTTCCCGGCCACAACAAAATCATCATCAAACAGAGACACATAGTGTTCTTCGCCCCCTCCATCAGATCTTTTACCTGTTTTCACAATAAGAGCAGTCCTATCACACTTTCTTGGCGTATTCATGACGAACACTCAACGTCGAGGATATCGTACTGGATTCTATTACTTAAGAAGGGTTCAAGCCCCTCACTTATCTGTGAACCTACTCTGTATGCTCCATCCTTCGTAACAGTCTGCAGTGGGGCACTGGGTCCACCTATGTTATTAGCAACTGTAGATCTAGAGCTACCTATTGACAATGCTTACTGGACTCCTCTATTTGAAATTTTGAAGGTAGGAGAGATAAAGTACGAGGAATTACTAGTTATTCGCAACTTGTACAGAAACCATACTACAGTTATAAGAGTTCAGTAACCTGAAAAGAAATCTGGAGTTGAAAAAGGAGTGAGACAGGATTGTAGCGTATCATGAGTGGTGTTCACTCTGTACACCGAGTACACTGTGAAGGGACACAAAGAATAATTTAGAAAGGGGATTAAAGTTCTAGGCGAAGAAATAAAAACCTTTTGCTCTTTTGCTGACATTGTAATTCTGTTAGAGACGGGAAAGCACTTGTAAGGATAACCATACGGAAAGGATGGTGTCTTGAAAAGAGATAGCAAGAGGAACGTGAATACTAAGTACAACAAGGCTAATAGAATCTAGTTGTACTAAATCAGGCGGTGCTGAGGAAATTAGAACAGAAATTGAGACTTTATAAGTAGTTAATGAGTTTTGCTATTTGAGCAACAAAGTAAATTTTGATGGGCGAGAAGATGATATAAAACGCCGAATGGAGTAGGAAGAAACGAGTTTCTGAAAAAGAGAAACATTTCAAAATCTAATGTAAATGTAAATTTTAAAAAGTCTTGTCTCAAGGTATTTGGCTAAAATGTAATCCTGTACGGAAATGAAATGTGGACAATTAGCATTTCAAACAAATAGAGAAAAGAAGCTTTTAAAGTGTGGGGCTACAGATTAAATATTTATGGAGAATAACAAAAAGTAGATACTGAATAAAATTGGGGAAAAAATTTATAGCTTAACTTCACTAAAACGAGAGATTGGTTGATACGATGCAACCTACGCGATTGAAGAATTGTGATTTTGATAATGGTAAGAAGTGTGGGAGTAGAAAGGGAGGTAAGCAGGATAAAATGGATGTAGTTTGTGGGTATCAAGATACTAAGCGTCTTGCACAGGAGAGACTATCCTGGAGAGAAGCATTCAAAAATTCTTCGGACTGAAGACCACAACAACACAAGTGATACTAGGGCATGGAGTCACTTTTCATAGACAAAGAGATCTTGTGAGTATTAATAATATTTTACCCTCTTAATGTTGGTAACTAATACGCAATGAAGCAGGTTTAGTGTGAACCGAACGTACGGAGTAGCTTTCCTCGTACAGCGGGTTAGGTAAACATCTTTTGATTTTGTCATTAAAGTATATGATTTAGAATGTTGCACGCACGCTTTCACAACTATACAAAACACTTTTGTCACCTTGACTGGCACTTATAAGGTATAGAGGACATTACACAGGTGTCGTTAGTGGTCACAACCAACAGCATTTATGTTCCAGCATGCATTTGTCGAGGTGTTTCCATGTTTCTATCCAAACCCTGTAATTCGACCACTCCTAATTATCCTTACTTTACTTTCGTTAATATGCATATTATAACCTCTTTTCATGACAGTATCTTCCAAATCATTTGCTGTCTCGGAGAGAGCAATAATGCCATTGGCAAGCTTTAAATTCTTATTTCTTCTCACTGAACTTTAATTCCCTTTTCAAATATTTCTTTTACAGCTTGCTCACTGTACAGATGCATAGGCCACAATGGTGTCACATTCCATTCTCAACTACTGCATCCGTTTAATATCCTTCGGTTCCTGTAACAACAGTCTGACTTCCATACCACTTGCAAATAAGTTTTCGCTGCATGTATTTTATCATGGTTACCTTAACAATTTCAGAATGTATTCCAGTCAACTTTGTCAAAAGCTTTCTTAAATCTATAAACCTACAAATTCCGGTTTGCTTTTTTTAATGTAATAAAATACCTAACGTCAGTATTTCCTCGAGGGTTCTGGAAAGTAAACGGATCTTCCGTGAGATTCGCTTCTACAACTGTCTCCAATCTTTTCATCGTAAATCATGTTAGTATTTTGCTCAACAACTTGCTTACAGGATGACTGGATAGCATTCATACCTGTCAGCAACCGTATTTTCAGACACTTGGATTATAAATTTCTTCTTGGATGTGTGGGTATTATCACGCATACCGTGCAGTGTCTGGATTGAATGGATGAAAAATGCCTGAGAATTAGTGTATACAGTAAAAGAGAAGTAATGACCTTTTTAATCAGGACAGTTCAGCTTTTATCAGTGACTGAAGATAACGGATGGAATCCAGTCACGATACTACGACAGAGCTAGTTGGGTATTCTGCGAAATTCCCTGAACTGTAATCGCATCGATGGAATATATTTATAGGAAAAGCATGTTGGATAAAGTTTACAGCCTTACAGAGGTAATATAGAAAAATAAATCAACATCTTATTTTAATACATTTTTCTCAGCAAAACCTAAACAGTTCTACCAGCAAATCTTACAGCAAAGATCGTATGTGTGGCTGCGCTGAGAGGGGAAGACAGTAACCAATTTTTGGTAACTCAATGTATGTATTTCATGAGGAAATCACTTATTTAAAATGAAATCGGTCTGATGAGGAAGTGTGAAGACAAGAGAATCTCATTCTAAATGGACGGATCTCAGTCACCAATTCAGAATTCCTGATCAAATTGCTACGCAGCAGTAACAGTGATGGACTAATATTTAAATCTTCTACATCTACATCTACATTTATACTCCGCAAGCCACCCAACGGTGTGTGGCGGAAGGCACTTTACGTGCCACTGTCATTACCTCCCTTTTCTGTTCCAGTCGCGTATGGTTCGCGGGAAGAACGACTGCCGGAAAGCCTCCGTGCGCGCTCGAATATCTCTAATTTTACATTCGTGATGTCCTCGGGAGGTATAAGTATTGGGAAGCAATATATTCGATACCTCATCCAGAAACGCACCCTCTCGAAACCTGAACAGCAAGCTACACCGCGACGCAGAGCGCCTCTCTTGCAGAGTCTGCCACTTGAGTTTGCTAAACATCTCCGTAACGCTGTCACGCTTACCAAATAACCCTGTGACGAAACACACCCCTCTTCTTTGGATCTCCTCTATGTCCTCCGTCAACCCGATCTATTACGGGTCCCACACTGATGATCAATACTCAAGTATAGGTCGAACGAAAGTTTTGTAAGCCACGTCATTTGTTGATGGACTACATTTTCTAAGGACTCTCCCAATGAATCTCAACCTGGTACCCGCCTTACCAACAATGAATTTTATATGATCATTCTACTTCAAATCGTTCCGCACGCATACTCCCAAATATTTTACAGAAGTAACAGATACCAGTGTTTGTTCTGCTATCATATCATCATACAATAAAGGATCCTTCTTTCTATGTATTCTCAATACATAACATTTGTCTATGTTAAGGGTCAGTTGCCACTCCCTGCACCAAGTGCCTATCCGCTGCAGATCTTCCTGCATTTCGCTGCAACTTCTCTGTATACTACAGCATCATCCGCGAAAAGCCGCATTGAGCTTCCGACACTATCTACTAGGTCATGTATAAATATTGTGAAAGGGAGAAAAGATCTTATTGCAAGTTACATAGCTCGATGGAACTCGGACCATACATAGACAGGGCTGTTACATTATAGTAGAGATGGTAACTGATAGAAATACGTTATCAGAAGAACACAAGTAACACTTTCAATAAAAGACAATATATACTCACTATACTCACCATGATTTGTGATGGTCCCTCGAACATCACGAAAGGCAGGACATGGCTCTTAATAGGACGTGTGGTTACCATGGACGGTAGTGTCTGCTCTGTACTGTTCTCCCCTGCTGGTTACAATTTTTATAAGGGTTTCTTTTGGTGGGACGTTTTATTTTTCACCATTGAGGTTGACAACTGCTTAATGGTCTTTGGTACGTGTCGACGTACAGCAGTATGTCTTCCTTACGTACCCCACACGTGTACAATGGGATTTAAGTCGGGGGAAGGGGCACGTCTGTCCATTCGCCGGATATTCTCTCGCTCGAAGAGCTAGTCCATCTGCGCTCTTTGCTACGCTCGCACATTGCCATCACGAAGCCAGGGTCGAATGCACGCTTGATAAGATGTACATGGGGTAGGATTACAGAGCTCACGGGTAAGTATACTGAGTTCATTGACTTGGAGGTCACTACATAAGCACATTCTACATTAAGCCTCCCATCACCATAACATCTGGACAACGAAAATGATCTTTTCCCGCAAAGTTCCGGGGAGTTTTACGTGGGCAACCTCTCTTTCCATTTGCGTGTACTTGAAGCATTGTTCAGCATGATCGTTTTGATGGACTAAGTGATATTGTGTGGACAGCATAAAGTTGCACGGGACTACAGAGTTGCAGATCGGTGAACACGGTACACTCACAGGTCAACGCTATTGTGACAGTGTACTCATTCCACATGTGCGTCTTTTCAGTGTGCATTCGGCCCTGACTTGGTTTATATGCCTGACAATCCACGACCGAATCGAACAGTGCTGGTGTGGGAGCACTTGCAACGATGGAACGATAGGATTTTCGTCGAATGGACTGGCCTTGTAAGTAGGCTGTTTCGTTTCAGCCTGTCCGTTTCCCGCGACGTAAATCTTATCTATGACGTGTGGGGTGGAAAAATCAAATAGCTCTGAGCACTATGGGACTTAAGTTCTGAGTTCATCAGTCTCCTAGAACTTAGAACTACTTAAACGTAACTAACCTAAAGACATCATACACATCCATGCCCGAGGCAGGATTCGAACCTGCGACCGTAGCGGTCGCACGTTTCCATACTGAAGCGCCTAGAACCACTCGGCGACACAGGCCGGCTGGCGAGTTAGGGAGGCGTACTACAGCACCAACGACCATCTAGCAGCTGTGAACACCGCTGGTGGAGGCATGGAGCGGCCTGCCACAAGAAATCTTTTACCGACCATGTGGTCAGCATGGGAGCACGTGGTAATCACACAACCTATTAACAACCATGTCCTGCCTCGTGTAATGTCCAGAGGTCCACCATGTATAGCGGTAACTTCAATGGTATTATTGGCTCCGAATAAATGTGTGAATTCTGTTCATCTCATTGCGTTATTCTTTGAGTTTCCTTCTGCAATATGCTGCAGCCGTTTCTCCTACGTATGATCCAAGTTTCAACTAACTACACTCCTGGAAATAGAATAAAGAAAACCGTGAATTCATTGTCCCAGGAAGGGGAAAATTTATTGACACATTCCTGGGGTCAGATACATCACATGATCACACTGACAGAACCACAGGCACATAGACACAGGCAACAGAGCATGCACAATGTCGGCACTACTACAGTGTATATCCACCATTCGCAGCAATGCAGGCTGCTATTCTCCCATGGAGACGATCGTAGAGATGCTGGATGTAGTCCTATGGAACGGCTTGCCATGCCATTTCCACCTGGCGCCTCAGTTGGACCAGCGTTCGTGCTGGACGTGCAGACCGCGTGAGACGACGCTCCATCCAGTCCCAAACATGCTCAATGGGGGACAGATCCGGAGATCTTGCTGGCCAGGGTAGTTGACTTACACCATCTAGAGCACTTTGGGTGTCACGGGATACATGCGGACGTGCATTGTCCCGTTGGAACAGCAATTTCCCTTGCCGGTCTACGAATGGTAGAACGATGGGTTCGATGACGGTTTGGATGTACCGTGCACTATTCAGTGTCCCCTCGACGATCACCAGAGGTGTACGGCCAGTGTAGGAGATCGCTCCCCACACCATGATGCCGGGTGTTGGCCCTGTGTGCCTCGGTCGTATGCAGTCCTGATTGTGGCGCTCACCTGCACGGCACCAAACACGAATACGACCATCATTGGCACCAAGGCAGAAACGACTCTCATCGCTGAAGACGACACGTCTCCATTCGTCCCTCCATTCACGCCTGTCGCGACACCACTGGAGGCGAGCTGCACGATGTTGGGGCGTGAGCGGAAGACGGCCTAACGGTGTGCGGGACCGTAGCCCAACTTCATGGAGACGGTTGCGAATGGTCCTCGCCGATACCCCAGGAGCAACAATGTCCCTAATTTGCTGGGAAGTGGCGGTGCGGTCCCCTATGGCACTGCGTAGGATCCTACGGTCTTTGCGTGCATCCGTGCGTCGCTGCGGTCCGGTCCCAGGTCGACGGGCAAGTGCACCTTCCGCCGACCACTGGCGACAACATCGATATACTGTGGAGACCTCACGCCCCACGTGTTGAGCAATTCGGCGGTACGTCCACCCAGCCTCCCGCATGCCCACTATACGCCCTCGCTCAAAGTCCGTCAACTGCACATACGGTTCACGTCCACGCTGTCGCGGCATGCTACCAGTGTTAAAGACTGCGATGGAGCTCCGTATGCCACGGCAAACTGGCTGACACTGACGGCGGCGGTGCACAAATGCTGCGCAGTTAGCGCCATTCGTCAGCCAACACCGCGGTTCCTGGTGTGTCCGCTGTGCCGTGCGTGTGATCATTGCTTGTACAGCCCTCCCGCAGTGTCCGGAGCAAGTATGGTGGGTCTGACACACCGGTGTCAATGTGTTCTTTTTTCCATTTCCAGGAGTGTATATTACATTGCAATGACACATCATGCAGACGTTTGTTTCGTTCTGAAGTTTTTCATACCTGTACAGTAATAGAGCAGTCATCTGCTTATCCACTATTTCTCCCACAGAACATGGATCTAGTCTAGGTGGGGTAACTTGCGTGCCTCAACTATACAGATGACTGTACTATAGGCGCAAGTACTATGGAGGGATATTTGAGGCCAGAAAAACTTGTGGTTATTGATGGGGGATAGTAGCCATCTGAATCCTTTTCAAGAACAATAAACTTAACTGTAAAATTATGGACAGGACGAGAAAATCAATGAAAGTTAAAGGGGAGCTCGAGGCTGCAAGAAGTATTTGAGCAATCACTGAAAGACCTAAGTTGAAACCAGGCCCCTGGAACAGACAACTATTACTGATATCCTTGAAAGAGCCTGCAGTAACATACCTATTCCACCAGCTTTGTAAGCAATATGATACAGGCGAATACGAGCATATTCCTGAGTAATGTAATAATTCCTATAAAGGCTAGCACTGACAGGTGTAAGTTGAGTAAGTCGTGGGTGCAAAATACTAACACGAATTTGTTGTATGAGAATGAAAGAACCAATTGAGGCCCAACTCGAAGAGGAGACCGTTGGGCTCCCGAGAAATGTGAGAACACGTGTAGCAGTACTGGTCCTACTACTTAGCTTAGAAAACATTTAAAGAAAGCCGAACCAGTGATTATATATTTAGAGAAAGCTTTCTGTATTGTTGAATAGACTACACTATTGTAGCATATGAATGTAGCGGCGATAAGTGCAGGAAGTGAAAGGTTATTCATAATTTGTACAAAAATCGGACTGCAGTTATGGGAGTGAAAAACACGAAAGGGAAGCAGTGGCTGAGAAGGGAGTGCGGCTGAGTATGAACCTATCACTCATGTTCTACTGTCCGTATACTGAGCGAACTGTGAAGGCAAGCAATGAGAAATTTGACAAAGGAATTGCATTTCAAGGAAAAGACATTAAGAATTTTCCGTTTGTTGATGGTGCTGTAATTCTGTCAGTGTCTGCAAAGGACTTGGAGAAACTGTTGTAATGAACAGACAGTCTCTTGAAAAGAGATTATGAAATTGGCAACAACAGAAGTGAAACGTCGTTAATTGCTATTTTGACAGCAGAATAACTGTTGATGAACGAAGTAGAGAGGATCTAAAATTGAGGCTGGAAATAGCACTAGAATCTTTTGTCAATAAGTAGAAATTATTACATCTAATACAAATGTAAGTGTACTAAGCAATTTCTAAAAATATTTGCTGGAGTGTAGCGTTGTACTGAAGTGAAACGTGGACGATAAGCAGTTCAGACAAGAAGACAGTAGAAGCTTTTCAAATGTGGTACCACAGAATAATGATGACGATGGGATGGGGAGAGCGAACAATTAATTATCAGATACTGAATCGATATGGGGAAAAAAGAAATTTATAGTACAACATTACTAAAAGAAGTGATCGATTGATATAACACATCCTGAGGCATCAAGATATAGTCTGGAAATGGAGATGTGTATGGCTGGGGGGATATAGATGGGGACCGTAACTCTACTATAGTTAGCAGGTACAACCCGACACGTGCTGTAGCAGTTACACAAAAAATTGTGACGTATAAACAGGATAGAGTAGAGTGGACTGCAACATCAGATTTTTCTCCGGACTAAAAATCACAGCAGCAATAATTTCACAGTGCTATTAAATATGCGTTCAGTATACCAGAGAAAATAAAATGAAAAGGTAACTAGTTCACACAAAAAATAAAAATCGGTCCCGTGTCAAGATACCATATATAAGAATCTCGCTTTGTTGTCGTTGGTAAGGAAGAAGAGAAGGTGGTTCACCATTGTCTTCCTCCCAACGGCGTTGAAGTGTTATGTGTGTGGGCCTGTGGCCTTCGCGTCACCGCGATGAGTGCTTCTATAGTGCAGTGGACGAGGACTACAGAGGAAGTGAAAATCTGTTCCCGAACGTAGACTACTTTTTTAGCGTAGCACAAACGTGCCTTCGAATTTAGCGTCCGGACGTGACTGACGGGTCACATTCAGTATTGTCCCCCTATGCCAAAAGTCTTGAAATTGAAGCCAGAAAATCGTTGAATGTGTTGGTGATTATAAACTTAAAGCTACCTCTTCTTTTTCACTAATTGGCCAAATAATTACGACGGAAACTTCTTCTGTTACTACAATTCGAGCTCTCTGCCTCTAAGCAAATATACAGGTCTACTCTGACACGATTGTATGATTGGGTATACGATACGAATGATTAGGCCATCAGAGACGGAGCTCAGACATTGACTGTAACAGTGTGGTGAAGTAAATCAGCCGTGTCGTTTCTAAGGAACAGTTCCATTTCTTTAAATCGATTTCAGGAAGTGACAGAAAATATAATGGGTGGTGGGACAGGGATCTGAACCGCCGTCCTTCGGAATACGAGTGCATTGTCTCACTTGTGCCACGCATTACCCGGCATACTTTGGTATAATTTTATCGTAGCTCATTATTGTCTACTGGATGGTTCAAATGGCTCTAACCACTATGGGACTTAACATCTGAGGTCTTCACTCCCCTAGACTGAGAACTACTTAAAGATAACTAACCTAAGGACATCACACACATCCATGCCCGAGGCAGGATTCAAACCTACGACCGTAGCAGTCGCGTGGTTCCGGACTGAAGCGCCTAGAACCGCTCGATCACAGCGGCCGGCAATTGTCTACTGAATGCCCAACAAATTTCCCACGGAACACACACACATGATACATAGTGGAAGCATATTACAGATAGATAGAGATGTTTTCTTGCTCATTATTGTTGTATTCCTAATGTTACGTAACCAATATCTTCTATTATCAAAAATTTAGAAACGAATTCTGTTTTATTTGACCTGTCTTTTTTACTCTTACATTTCGCGTGTCCATGTGCGTATGTTCGTTGCAACCTTCACTTGTGCGCGCATTGGAATATTTATACTCAGAGATAACCGTGATTTTGAAGTCTGACTATTATTAGTAACAATTTGGGATTATAACCTGCAAATGATTTGAAGACCCACATCGTTTACAACAACTTTGGTTTAATATAACAGTGCTTAGAACTCATTCCGAACTGTTTCCAAAAGATTTGACTTATGTTCCGGAGCGTTGTTCACAAAACATATAAGGAAAGCAAATAATCTCTTTAGATAGCAAATAACAGAGCCGTTCTTAAAAGGTTAATATCGCTCATAACGTACATTGAAAGTTAAATAAATGCAGTGCTACCAAATGAAATTTAAAATGTATAGTGTCGGCATGTTACAGCACTGTTCCTTACATTGTATTACCCACGAGTAAGATTCCGTTAGAGTAACATTGAGAGTGACTCATCCCCAACACTTACTCTTTATTGTCTTCGCGGAACTAACTACTGAGAGTAATCCGGTTTTCACCACAGAACCGTCAAAAAGACTTCTTTACATGATGTATAGTCTCTTTCCATACCTATAATAATTACACAGGCCAACTAAAAGTTTTTTCAAAAACTTTTTTTACTTTTATAGCTGATCGTTATAGATTTTTATGAGCTGAATCCAAATGTAGCCTCAGCTTTTCTGTATCACCCATAGTTTCTGAGGAATATGCCTTTTATTATATAGTATAAAAATCCTGTGCTATACAGTAAACGGGGAAATTAATGAAACGGTTTGTTACAGCGTAAGCGTAGTTTGTATTTACAGTAAGCTACATAAAACAGTGATATGTGTTAATAGAGGTTTCACTTGTCAACTGGAATTTGTTTGTATTTTCTTTCTCTTTCTTCTTTGAAGCTTCTTGTGTAGCTTTTTCTACGATGTGTCGCTTGCTGAACTTCTCCGTGAAGTGACCAACAGTAGTCCCCCATCAGGTTGGTGTTCCCGCGACCTTGGTAGAGTTTTTCCATCACTTTAATGTCCTGGTGAAAACGCTCTCCTTACTCCTCACTAACATCTCCCATATTCCCAGGGAAGTAATCAAGGTGACTGTTCAAAAACTAACCTTCAGGCTCATTAAACATCCTAAAGTTTTAAACTTCTTTAACGTTGTAGTTGTAATAGAAACATATTGTGGGCCTTTTTCATATCCTAAGAACTTTGTAACGACTTTCGTGAATGATATCCATGGTTCTCTCTCATTTAAGGTCATTGTGGATTCAAGGTTAACATCAGTTTTCTAATGTCAGGTCCGACAAAGACGCCTTATTTTAGTTTAGCTTCTGAAAGGTGTGGAAGCTTTCGGCAGAGATATTTAAAACATGGTTTCTGCTTAGGTGAAGCCTTTACTAACTGTTTCATTAGGCCTTACTTTATATGTATAGATGATAGGAGTACGTTTTTTGGATCTACAAGGTTGTGCTTAGAATGTTCTTCTCACCAGGTTTTAAAGACTCCCTCACAATCCAGTTCTTTCTACACCAGTGTTGATCCCTACCCCTACTGTCCCATTCACACAAGAAAGATAGGAATTTGGAAAAGTCTCCTTCCTGACCAAGGAGCATGCATGTTACTTTTAGATCGCTACTTATCATCCAACCATGAGCACAGTAACCTATTTTATTTAGCACTCTTTCTATGTTTTTATAGATTTCTTTCATATGTACAGAATATCCAACAGGTATAGATGCATACATGTTATCGCTGTGTAATAAAACAGCCTTTAAACTAGGTTTGGATGAATCAATAAACAGCCTCCAGCCTTCGTTTTTGTGTTCAATACAAAACTCATTCATCAGACTGGGAATGTCTGAGCAGTACACTAAATCACATTCTTGTTGAAAAATCTTGGAAAATTGCTGATCTCTCTTTCTATACATGTATGTTCTGGTTCCAACTGTTAATAAGTCCTTTTCTTTTTATCTATAGCCAAGAAATTTAGCTTTTTCTCTCTTTAAGCACAGATCCCAAACCAAATCGTTAAGCTCGGTCTGAGTAAACAATTTGGGCTCTAGACTTTCTGTATTACAGTGGAAGTCATCATCATCTGGTTAATCTAAATCAGATCGTACATCAGAAAATACTTCTATTGGAATAGGATTTAATTCCCCTCGTGGTTCAGGAACTGGCAAATCTATAACATGCCCAACTGGCTGGATGGCGGACAGAGGGTTAGAGTAGCTTATTACCTTCTTGTTTTTCGAATTATGACCAGTAATATCAACTCTGCAGAAGTAGCAATAATAATAATGATTTCTTGGCTCCCTCCATATCATAGGAACAGCAAATATAAAGGCTTTTTTCTCCTTTTTGAAACATTTTCTCAAATCTTCAACACACACATAATATACCTTATGCGGCGCCCAAGACGTATCTTGATCACCATGTTTAGATCCAAAATATGATAGATAAACCTTTCTCACTAATTCTGTAATGTTTCTTTGTTGTTTTTACTCTCAAATTCACCACAAACATAACAAAATCTATCAGCAGAGTCTTTAAAACCTCGATTAGACATTTACTAAGCACGTGTGCAGGAAACGCTAAAGTGAGGTTATGTTGACAGTAAACAAAAGACCATCTGTTAACACAAAAATAGAATCGACCTTTTTTGCCAGCAAATGTTCCTCAGCAGTGCTACCAACGTCATCTAGATTCATTACACCTCCTTCTTAAATTATTTTAGCTATTGATAGCTGTTAAATTCTATAAAAATAGCTTATTTTAATAAATTTAACTGTAAAATGTGAAGAAATGGTGGGTGATACAGTTTTTTAAGGATCATATTTGGATTTCTCACCCTAAAAACCACAAGAATAAGGTATTTTCAGCAAAAAAGTTTTTCCATCGTTGGCCTGTGTTACAGATACATCGATATCAGCTCCAATTTTTCAAATAGAAATATAATAGTAACTGTTACTTGTGGCGTAGCTCCAAGTAGTATCAAGTCAACGGTGTTTCTCTCTGCAATACCAGATTAGAAGTGTCAAAGATATTACACTCTCTAGTACATAGACGTCATTTGTTTCGAAAATGACACTGAATTCTGTGTTACCTGGAAAGTCATGTTATTCTACACAAATGTCTCGTTAGACAGATGGTGTGCTCCAACCTGACTCTGCTAAGAGAGTCTACTTACCACAGCAGAACAATGAAGGTGATCTTAGTTTAAAACCGATCTTAATCACACTTGGCCACGTGTGGTTGGACCGACATACCTAGTCGAAGAATAAGGAGGCGACATCCAAAGAAGATTCTCCAGTTAACGTAGGTAACAGCTATGCTCCGCTTTTGCCACAGTCTTGACAGAAAAATGCACTTAAAAAACTGAATGTATTTGTAAAACGGGAAATTGAGGTATAAAGATTATGAAACAATAATTTCACGTCATTAGTTCAATGCTAAGTTACACACTGATATTGCAGAATTACATGAGCAACATCAACAAAAAGGAAATCACAACAGAATATCGTCATAATTACTTTCTGAAAATTCCGTTCATTTCATTATTTGTTCTAAATGCTCACCATCTATTACAATCCGCTGGTGCATGGTCTTCTGGAAAGACTGAAAAGTTTTCTTCGTTATCACTGTACAAGCTGATCTTGTTGAGCCCTCTGAACTTCAGCACACACTTCATCTTTGTGCTTGCCCAAGAGGAGAAAGTCCAGTGACGTCAAACCAGGCCAACTGAAGACGCTTTGAGGTCCTATACGGCTTCCCAGGCGCAAGCCAGTAGTGAGCTGGGCACAGATCATGCTGGTAGCACATATATCTATGTATTGCCAGTGGTACCCTCTCTCCAGAAAAGGTAGCACTTCGCTATGAAATTGTATCTTATTTCAATGTAGTAAAAGCCAAAGACGTTGTCTCCAATAATACCACAACAAATACTCACACTCCACTGCCTCCGACGTTTAATCTACCTCAGAAAAGTATGATTCTCAGCAGCCCAGTAATGCACAATATGTCATTTAACTTTGCATGATTTATAAAGGTAGCTTCACATGTAAAAATATTGTTTGAAGAAAGAAGCTGTTGTCCTGACGTCGCATCAGAACAGAGCGACAGATTTCCATGCGTCTTCCGCAATTCTGTGGTTAATCTCCTGGTACGAATGAAAGTTTTTTGTGCAGAAAATGCTAATAATGCTAGGGTTACTCATTCCAGAGGTACTCACAGTTTTTCTTGAGTACGACAAACAGCTACCAGAACATTTATTTCCTTCGCTCCGCTCGTTGAAAGCCTGCTCCTTATTTTCGGTGTAATATACCACAACGTTTCAAATAACGTTTTTTGAGTATCTGAGCACTGTCATTGTTGTTGAACCCCGTATGTCGGGTTACCCCTGGAAGTACAGTTCACCTGTCTGTTTGAATTTTCCTTGCAAAAGTTCCACATCTTACGTATCTAATTCTAACTAACCAGCACTTGACACACGTGCGCTACACAGGAAGATTGAAAGATACATTTCCACTGCGCCACTTTGACGCCGGTACCGCGTCTTCGCGACATTCAGTTTCCTCCAAATCCGACCTGACGTATCTCATTAAATGAGACATTGATGCAAGATACAAACAAGGCTCGCATTCCTAGCATACTAGTCCTAAATTGTAAATACTGTAACTACTACAGAATTAGATTCTAATTTCAAAGTGTGAAGCACCGTTGAATTCGCCTCTTCTACAAAGACGATACCAGTTGCAGAAGCTGCTATCGTTCCATATGAAAAAGTGAAGTTGATATCGATAACTGTTTAATTAATATAGCTATGAAAATATACTATATGTCATTTAATGAAGACTTTCCCACAACGCAACTGGGTGAAAAATAGAAAAACGATAGCCGGCCGTTGTGACGGAGCGGTTCTAGGCGCTTCAGTCCGCTAAGGTCGCAGGTTCGCATCCTGCCTCGGGCACGGATGTGTGTGATGTCCTTAGGTTAGTTAGGTTTAAGTAGTTCAAAGTTCTAGGGGACTGATGACCTCAGTAGTTAAGTCGAATAGTGCTCAGAGCCATTTGAATCATTTTAACCACTGCGCTGTCTCGGTCGGTGGACCTAAAGTTTTGAAAAAGTTTTTATAATGAGTCCGACTGGTTGATCTTTTTATTTTTTTGTATTTTTTCATTTCTGGTAAGTTCTGAAATGGTTCCGTAAACGAGACTGCAGCCGATTCCTCTCCTTACCCTTGTGTAACTCAGCCTGTATGGTCTCTGATGACCTAGTTGGCGACGGACCGTTAAACTGTGTCTTCCTCTCATTGTTTCTAATTTCAAACGAATAAGTTACAATTCAAGGCAAACACTGAAAGATACTAGCATAAAAGTGGTGTTATTTTATATTAGAAACTATTCCGCTTGGTGTGCGCTTATTTTGAACTGAGACCTGCTATCACTCCTATGGAATACACAAAGATCTGTCTGATACCGGATACCTATATACGTCTGACATACTGAACGTAAAAGTACGTCTGACTAATAATGATGTACTTAGCGCAGCTACCTAGTTGGATGTGGGGAAAAAAATCGAAGCCAGTTAGGTCGCAACCCTCTCCGGTACCGCTGGGCGGATTCGATGTGTTGCCGGCGCGCCTGCCCTAACCTGAAAAAAAATGCCACCAGGCGCAGCTGTCTGTGTGAGTAGATACAAATCCTAATATGTGTTGTAAGAAATTACTTATACACGGTTTCTGAGTCAACTGTACACTGCAGCAACCTTTTAAGACATCAACAGTTACTACACTCCTGGAAATGGAAAAAAGAACACATTGACACCGGTGTGTCAGACCCACCATACTTGCTCCGGACACTGCGAAAGGGCTGTACAAGCAATGATCACACGCACGGCACAGCGGACACACCAGGAACCGCGGTGTTGGCCGTCGAATGGCGCTAGCTGCGCAGCATTTGTGCACCGCCGCCGTCAGTGTCAGCCAGTTTGCCGTGGCATACGGAGTTCCATCGCAGTCTTTAACACTGGTAGCATGCCGCGACAGCGTGGACGTGAACCGTATGTGCAGTTGACGGACTTTGAGCGAGGGCGTATAGTGGGCATGCGGGAGGCCGGGTGGACGTACCGCCGAATTGCTCAACACGTGGGGCGTGAGGTCTCCACAGTACATCGATGTTGTCGCCAGTGGTCGGCGGAAGGTGCACGTGCCCGTCGACCTGGGACCGGACCGCAGCGACGCACGGATGCACGCCAAGACCGTAGGATCCTACGCAGTGCCGTAGGGGACCGCACCGCCACTTCCCAGCAAATTAGGGACACTGTTGCTCCTGGTACTATTCCTAGACCGGCAAGGGAACTTGCTGTTCCAACAGGATAATGCACGTCCTCATGTATCCCGTGCCACCCAACGTGCTCTAGAAGGTTTAAGTCAACTACCCAAGCCAGCAAGATCTCCGGATCTGTCCCCCATTCAGCATGTTTGGGACTGGATGAAGCGTCGTCTCACGCGATCTGCACATCCAGCACGAACGCTGGTCCAACTGAGGCGCCAGGTGGAAATGGCATGGCAAGCCGTTCCACAGAACTACATCCAGCATCTCTACGATCGTCTCCATGGGAGAATAGCAGCCTGCATTGCTACGAAAGGTGGATATACACTGTACTAGTGCCGACATTGTGCATGCTCTGTTGCCTGTGTCAATGTGCCTGTGGTTCTGTCAGTGTGATCATGTGATGTATCTGACCCCAGGAATGTGTCAATAAAGTTTCCCCTTCCTGGGACAATGAATTCACGGTGTTCTTATTTCAATTTCCAGGAGTGTAGATACCAATTGCAACGGTTACGCTGTGAAATGAAAAACTGCAGTAGATTAATGATACTCATTGTTTCGTGAATTCGTAGCAGTCCTACAACTGAAAGGCAACGGTTGGTTAAGCCCTGTGATTTAACTATGTGGTTCACAAACGGTAGAAAATGCATCTTTTTCGCAATGAAACTTCTTTGCCATATGTAAAATCCGTGAAGACGTACACCGTCTTCAGCTCGATTATTGGCTTTAAGCTGCACAAAATGTGAGTACGATTCATTTCTATGCGGGATACAATTACTAGAACTTTTTCACATTTATGTTTGTTTACTACATGTTTACTTATTTTGGTGTGTCTAAAGCAAGTAAAATTAGGATTCAACGTTACGTCGGCGACGAGGTCATTGGAAACGGAGCTCGAGCTCCGATACCGGAAGTTGGTACGAAAATCGGCTGTGTTCCTGCAGTCAAGTCATCACAGCATTTATCATAAATGATTTAGGGAAACCACGGAAAACTTAAAGCTAGCTGGCCAGGCTTGGATTTGAACCACTGTCTTCCCAAATACTACACAAGTGTATTCTCAATGAGCGAACTTCTTTGCAGTATCCTATCTACAACGACCTCACCAGAGATAGGGCACAGATATTTCACAGTTACAATACATCCTTCAACATCCGAAAGACGAGGACGTCTATGTCGATGAATTATCTGCAATTTACCGCGTAGCTGATCAGTCATGAACCTTTATGTAACTAGTATTTGGATGTCGGGCCCATTGTAACTAACTCATATCACAAAAAGTGTATTGACTGAGGCTGTGCTACAAAATCATATTAATCGAATTTTTGAGACCTGTCAAGAAGTTGGTCGAAATCGATGCTAGTAGGAGTGAGTGAATCACTGAAGCACTTTCAGCTGCCTTGAAAGACGAATGGGAACCATTTAAATATGACGAGCAGTATAAACATACAACATCACAAATAACATCTAAGATGCTATCGAGAATTTCTCTTTACATCTGTATCGAAAATTCACGTTGGATTCTAGTGGGAGCGAGGACAAGATTAGTTTAACAAAACTTACAAAACTTAGAAACACCTCTGTTGTATAAAATAAAATTTTTGATAAGTGTATTACAATCAGACATTTTAGAGACTCATTGTCGTCATCACGTGTGACTCGAGGATATTTAGTTCATCAGCGCATCTCTCAGGTAGACGTTATTAGATTCGTAAAACAATGTTTTTTTTCCTTAGACAGCTAATAAAATCGTTACAATTATGGGAGATACATGGCGCTTTTAGGGAATAGTGAAAAAATATCTGCTGTTTAGCCCCATTTGCGTGATACATCGCGAGGAACTCAATTTTATTTTCATAGCTGCTAAATAATCTTGCTTGATGTCGTCGACTCCACTGTGTCCCAGCGCCTATCAGAGTACAGCTGCCTTCCTCTGTTCTTGTAGCAGTGACTCAATACATTTTGGACCACTTTCTCTGTTGATACAGTCACTGAAGATCTCAAAGGGAATTAGAACACACCAGAAACTTGTTATCTCAATTGCACCACATCTGCTCCAACGTCATTGCGATAGCGAACTACTTAGCTTTGCAATCGGCGACAGTACGTGGTAGACAAACTGCAGAGAGACGTTTATGAAAAACGTCCATGAAGCCGAAGGTGTTCCCCTTTTCTCATTCATTAGCATATACGATATTTATACTGAGAACATTACCTAAAATATTAGAAATAAAGTGTAAAGTATTCCAGCATCTTAATTGTCGCTATTCTTCAGTGTGTCCCAGCGATCTCTTGAGATCTTAGAGTGTCGGATGTAAGAATACAAAAACCCTGACGCCAGCCCCGAATGTAGAGAAATTAACGTTGCCGTTTATGAGCGACATAATGTTATCTGTAGCTGTTGGAGCGTCATCACACTCGAAACGCTGCTTTCATTGACAACGATCTTTAGAGAAAACCACGGGATAAGATTTCTTCTTCTTTTTCCTGGTCTGATCCCGTGTATTCACGGGTCGGCATGTTATTTTGGGTTTGGCAATGTTAGTAGCGGCACGACCTTGCTGCAATGGCAAAAATCATGGGCTGTAGGGCTTCGCTAAGACTGGTATGAGTTAATGTTTGGGTCTACCGAGCGCTGTTGCCAGTCGGGGTGCACTCGGCAGTTGTGACGCCAATTGAGGAGATACTTGATTAATGCATGCATGTAAGAAGGAACTTTGCATCGTAATTCGCAATATCCCAAGTATTGCAATATCGCATTTATCCGCCGACACCGGGCAAGCGACTTTCGAGTAAAATGTCATTCCTGTATGGGAATATACATAACCGATGTACGAGTACGGGTCGTGGGCACATAGTTGGCGACATATGGAGATTAGGGCTGGCCATGGGTTGTGACTGAATAGCCAAATCGGAAGGCGACCGCTCGCGATTAGCGGGGAATTCGGGTTCGATTCCCGAAGCTACACAAATATTAATTGCCGTCATTCCATTATACTGCTGATGGTAGTTGCGATGCCCCACCCCGAAGTAACTGCTATTAAACTTGGCAATGTGGCACCGGACTTCAGGATAGGAGCATACGTGTATAATAGCTGAATAATTTTACTACTTTCGCTCAGTTATCACACAGTGGAATACGGAATAGTTAATAATTTGATGGAAAATAGCGCGAAGTATAACAGAAATAACTAATGACTAATCATTTTTAGATGACTGGACAAGGGGAGACACCTCAGAATTTTTAACACTCGAACAGATCTAGTAATCCAGTTCTCAAGATAACCCTTAAAACATGAGATTTCATAATACGTAGAATAATACTACAAGAAGTACGATTAAATGTAGTAAGTTTCATAACATTACAATACTCTGATTATGGATGAGCTGAATGTACTAATTCCTTGTTGTTCAATGCGCTTTTAAAAGTAAATGATAAGAAGGGATTCTGCATAAGCTCTTAATGGAATTAACAAATTGATTAAAAATGTACTACTTAGCCCTCCATTGTGTCGAAGTCACAGTGTGTACGCAAATAGTCTGATTAGCAAATAACATTAAAACAAATGATAAGAAACCATTCTCCGTAAGCTAAAGATGCAAATGCAATTAACAAATTGATTAAGAATGTACTACTTAGCCTGTATTGTGTTGAAGTCATAGTATGCACTGTGGTGGCTGCAAATTGTCTGATTAGCAAATAACATTTGGATTTCTTGTACAACCGGTTTTCACTGTTGCAGTTACGGTCACTAAATACTCGTTCCACTATTATCATATGCTGTTTTACTTTTGAAATTAACTGCAAAGCCGCCATGCCAATTCCAAACAGTATAAGTTGCGCCACAATACCTGTCTATAGTCTTCAATCTACTGCTATAATCTCCGCTCATAGATAGTCTCGAGAACAACGCTGAATATGAAACTCAGAATTTGTGTACACGTCGTATTCAGTGTATATTGCTACATTCTATAGCATCCAGTCTCATAGGAACCACTACAAATTTGGTATGATTTAGCACATCATAAAACTTGGACACTGTATTGAATTACTTCGTCTGAACAAGAGAACACGGTATTAATTCAACTTTTAGAATTAAATTATTATTCAGTAAAATATAAAACACACAAACTGAAGAAAACGTGGCTGAACAATGTTAAGAAATACTAGTACAAATAACACTGCACGTAATGGCGGCTTATCAGAGTCCCTTACTGGCACAATTCCACATGAAAATAATACTTCGGTCTGTTGCTATCATAGTGAGCTTTGCCGTGCACCTCGCTGCAGATTGCTACACTGTTCCCTAGCTGTGATACTGTTTGGGTCCACATAGAGTAATTGCTGTAACAGCAAGCAGTAGATCCTCCTCCAACAGCAAAGCTTACAAAGAAGACATGTGTCGTCAAAATCGTGCAATAGCACGGAAACCACACCATTGGTTACGTATGACCTAATTATAGTTATCGCTGAGACACAGCTTTCCTGGGTTGTAGTCCATTGCCAGTAGTAATGATAAACACGCTCCCGAGGCATAGCAGTTTTAGCGCAAGAAGTTCACTTGTTGGCGACACAGACTCACAGCACTTTGTTCCTATTGCTTCCCTCATAAACTCGTATTACCGTTTGATATTTAACGCCGGAATACTGCGTATCGAGCGAGGTGGGGCGGTGGTACACAATGGACTCGCATTCGGCAGGACAACGGTCCAAACCTGCGTCCAGCTATCCTGATTTAGGTTTTCCCTGATTTCCCTAAATCGTTTCAGGCAGATGCCGGTATGGTTCGTCGACTTCCTTCCCCATCCTTCACTAATCCTAGGGGACAGATGACCTCGTTGTTTGGTCCCCTCCCCGGAATCAACCAACAAATACTGCACGTCAACGCCTAAGGATGTGTCATTGACGGGGGTCCCCCGTATAATACACTATCTTTACTTTAAGCCAAGTTCTCTGGATACATTTAATAGTACAGTTACTTTAATAACAATTAAAGGTGCTCTTTCCAGGTATTCAAATATTATTACAAGTGTATGTTTATATACGATTAACGTATTAAATAATTTATTAGTTTCAATACTTAGCCACTAGTTGGCATCATTCACCAGGCGCTTTGCCGCTCTATGGTGTCGGATGCCCATCTGTGGCTATATCATGGCAGCTTATTCTAGGGAGACTCATGTTTCACGCAGATAGATGTCAAGAGCCTATACTTCTCCCCACTTTGTGTCAAGCTCGGAACGGGTTGTCACTACTCAAAATTTTACTTCCTCTTTCTTGTGAAAATTACTCTAATGTTACATGGTCATATTACATAGCCCTTATTCGCAACCACGAATATATTTCATGTCTTTCATAACGGCTGTAGTCGCCGCAATGCCTGTGCCGTCAGACATGCATGGATGTCGAATTGTAACTTTGCATCGTAATTCGGAATAAGACAGACACTGCAATATCGTACCTTCTGTTGACAGTCGGCGAACATCCTCCATACTCTACGGACTTGTCCCCACCCGATTTTTATCTGTTTTCATAACATGAAGAATATTTTCGAGGATTTCACTTTTATACTGATGAAGCTGCGAATGCAGAGGGGAGCTTTTGGTTCCGTCAACAAAGTCAATCATTCTACTGTGACGGTATCGACAAACTAGTATCTCGTTAGGTGAAATGTGCTCGTCACACAGGGTGACAATGTTGTGAGGTAAATACGTAGACATGAAGAATAAAAATGTAGATTATTAATCAAATTCGTTTTCATTAAAAAGCTTTAAGAGTTTTCACATAAATTTCGGAGGCATTACTTTTCAGCAGGCCCTTGTATTGAAGAATAAATGGTTCTAGCTGTGTTGGGAGATGACCAGAGCTCCAACCGATAGTAGAAATCACGGAAGCTGAAATCGTTAGCGGTAATTAAAACTCGCTAAAGTTAGACATAAGTTCAACCGAAATTTTTCGGAAAGATCTTACGGTTTTCAAGAAAGGGTAGATTAAAGCGTTGGTGGTGGCGTGTTTGTTGCTGACAGCTGTATTTCATCTTGCAACGAAACTGAAAAACGTCGATTTTGTGAATTAGTAACGGTAAAAGTTATGCCTGACAACACGAATAAATTAATAATTCGTTCCTTTTACCAATCTCCTCACTCAGATAATATAGGCTGCTGACAGAGACTAGTCAAATCTCAAATAGGTATCACATTCACACAACTGCAGTTGGAGGTCACTTCAACCTGCCCTTTTTTACGATGGCCACAATAGATGTTTAAAGCCCGTGGTTAGCATAAATAATCTTCAGAAATGGTTCTAGATACTTTCTCCAAAAATTATATACAGCAGTTACTTCAAGATGCCACTATAGCAAAAATGGTTTCGAAAACATACTTCACCCTTTAACAACAAGTAATCCAGCGGAAATAGGGAGTATCATAATGGATACAGAGGCTAGTGACCACAATATCGTTGTAGCGAGACCGTATACCATAACATTCAAACCCACCAAACATCAACGCCAAGTGTATCTATTGGAAAGAGCAGATATGAATGCAGTTGATGTCTTCCTAAGAGACAGTCTCCATTTCTTCCGAGATAGCAAGGAAAGTGAAGGGCAGCTGTGGCTTAAATTCATAGAAATAGTATCTAGAGCAAGTAAGAGATTTACACAAAATTAATTAATAAGAGATGGAACTGATCCCTCATGGTACACAAAACATGTCCGAACACTGTTGCAGAAGCAACCAAAAAAAAAAAAAAAAAAAAACATGAATTTAAAAGAAATTTAAAATGAATTTTTACAGAAGCGCGGACTTTAATGCAGATGCTTTTAATACGTTCCACAACTAACTGCTGTGTCGATATCTGGCCAATAACCTAACAGGTTGTGGCTGTACGTAAAGTACACAAACGGCAAGCCACGATCAATACCTTTACCATTAAATGGCGATAGCAATGTCACCGATGACAGCGGCACTAAAGCGGAGTTAATAAATACGGTTTTCCGAAATTATTTCGCCAAATAAGTCAAAGTAAATATTCCAAAATTCGAATTAATAACTGCTGCCAATGTAGCTAAGAAGTAGATATCCTCGGTTCAGCAAAGCACCTCATATCACTTAATGAAGGAACGTTTTCCGCTCCAGATCGTTTACCAGTTAGGTTCCTTTCAGAGTATGCTGATATAACATTTCCGTACTTGGCAGTCATAACAACTGCTCGCTCAACAAAAGATCCATACATGGCACACAAATACTCAAGTAAGAGAACAGCATTACAGAGCCACTGATTTTCAGTAGGATTTGGGAACATATAGTGTGTTCGACCACTGTGGAACATTACGAAGAAAACAATTTATTGTCATATAGTACGGATTGACAAAGTCTCGTTCTTGTGCAACAAAATTAGCTCTTTACTCTCATGAAGTACTGAGTGCTATCGACAGGGGATCTTAAATTCAGTCTATGTTTCTAGACTAACTGAAGCGTTTTGATACCAATCTTCGCAAGTGGCTTATAGTCAAATTGCGTGTCTATTGAACGTCGTCTCAAGTGTACGACTGGATTCACAATTTCGTGTCAGAATAGCCGCAGTATGGTGTAACTTATAGAAAGTCAGCGAGCAAAGCATAAGTGGTATCTGCCATTCTAAAAGCATGTTTTGTAATCCCTGTGCTTTTAATAATGTATAAAATGACTTAGGAGACGAACTGAGCAACCGTATTAGACTGTTGGCAGATGATGCTGTCATTTACCGTCTAGAAAATTCTTCGGAAGCTCAAAACCAATTGCAAAATCATTTTGACAAGACAAATGCATGGTGCAAAAAGTGGCAAATGACACTACATAATGAAAAATGTGAGGTCATCCACATTAGTATTAAAAGTAATCTTTTAAATTTCTGTTAGACGATAGATCACACAATTCTAAAGGCTGTCAATTTGAATGAATACCTTCGGATAACAATTACGAATAACTTAAACTGGAACGATCAGTTAATTAATGTTGAGGGTAGGACGAACAGCTAGATAGTGCCACAAATTCACTAAAAAGACTGCCTAAACTATGCTTGCACGTCCTCTATTAGGTTATAGGTATTTGCTATCGCATCCTTAAGCTACAAAATTGACGAAGGGTATCGAAAAAGTTTAAGAAGTGCAGCTCGTTTTTTTATTATCGCTAAGTAGGGGAGAAAAAATTACACGAATATTATATTGGAGCTGGGATGACAATCATTAAAACAAAGGTATTTTCCGTTGTGGTGGGATTCTTTCAAGAAGTTTCAATCACCATCTTTCTCCTCTCATTGAGAGATTACGTTTTGATGCCTACCTACATTAAGAGGAACGATCATCTTAATAAACAAAGAGAAATCAGAGTTCATTTCTTCCGCGCGCTAGTAGAGCATGGAACATTAGAGAAATAGAACGAAAGTGGCTCGACAAATCCTGAACTATCTGCCAGGCACGTAAGTTTAGATTGCAGAGTAGCCATATGGATTTAGATGTAAATTTATCTGCGTCTAGTGTTATCCCATGTAAAAGCATACGAAGCTTCTCTAAATATGTGTTAAACGTCAGCTTCTACGTAATTCCGATGCAGCTGGTTACCGCAACGCTATAATGGCTTCTTGGTCATTTCCGGAGAAGTAATATTAAGTTAGTTTCTTCTTTTAAGTATGAAATTATTCTTTTACCAGTATTAAGGTAAAAGTCGATAAATGTTTCCTCAGCATTCCTGCGTGTCGCGACCTAGTATGATGTTATCTGCAGTTATAGCCGGGTTTTCCGTGGCGGTGATTCACATTTTCCACCGTTCCATGCTATTTTCATCTTCACCACCAGTTGCTGTATTGATCTGTTTTAGTAGTTAATTGATGCTGCAGTGGTTTAAAAATTCAGTATTATACTACGGCTTTGGCCCTGTTCATCAGAAAGTTAGCTAGTATCCCAGGAGATGGTCTGGTCACAGATCCGCCTACTTTAGCCTACTGAAGAACGACACTGTTCACTTGTCCAAAAGACAGGATGTCGTTTTTGTTGTTCTAAAGACATCTGTATACATGCATGTATGAGTGATCTTTATTGTAAATCGAGCTAGCAGTGAGACCCACTCAACACTGGTTGAAGAATCTACTTTAGTAAACAGCCTCTGTAAGCAACAATACGTGGAACTGCTCTTTCCGATAGGTATAACCAGATATTAGAATGATCAATAGAGAGCAGATCATTGATCGCTTACCACAAAACAGTATATCTGAGGATAAGAATGTCAACAGTTCGATAATAGAGATCGGCCCTCGCTACGGTGTGTAAGTGTTATGCTCTGTATTACGTTCTGAGAGATATATATCTTCTGACAACGAGAGTGTGTGATTTATTTATTTATTTACTTATTTATTGTTCCATGGGACCACATTAAGGAGAAGTCTCCATGGTCGTGGAACGAGTCAATACATGAAATTATAACACGATTGTAGAAACAGATAAAATGAAAGATAAGAAACATATTCAGTTGTAGATTCTTGAAACCGATAAAATGAAATATAAGAAACATATTCAGGCGACAAGTCGTTAGTTGAAATAAAAAAAATCAAGAAAGTAGCAGCTCCTCGACACAATAGAAAGAGTGAGCCATGAGGAAACTCTTCAGTTTAGACTTAAAAGTGTTTGGGCTACGGCTAATATTTTTGAGTTCTTGTGGTAGCTTATTGAAAATGGATGCAGCAGAATACTGCACTTCTTTCTGCACAAGAGTCAAGGAAGTGCATTCCACATGCAAATTTGATTTCTGCCTAGTATTAACTGAGTGAAAGCTGCTAACTATTGGGAATAGGCGAATTTTGCTAACAACAAACGACATTAAAGAAAATATATACTGTGAGGGCAATGTCAAAATTCCCAGACTATTGAATAGGGGTCGACAAGAGGTTTTGGAACTTACACCACAAATAGCTCGAACAGCCAGTTTTTTAGCCAAAAATACCCTTTTTGAATCAGTAGAATTACCCCAAAAATAATACCATATGGCATAAGCGTATGAAAATATGCGAAGTAGACTAATTTTCGTGTTGAAATGTCGCTTATTTCAGATACTGTTCTAATGGTAAATAAAGCGGCATTTAGTTTCTGAACAAGATACTGAACATGGGCTTTCCAAAACAGCTTACTATCTATCCGAACGCCTAGGAACTTGAACTGTTCCGTCTCGCTTATAATATGCCCATTCTGTCAGATTAAAATATCAGTTCTTGTTGAATTGTGAGATAGAAACTGTAAAAACTGAGCCTTACTGTGATTTAGCATCAAATTATTTTCCACAAGCCACGAACTTATTTCATGAACTACATTATTTGATAATGTTTCAATATTACACACAAGATATTTCACTACCAAGTTGGTGTCATCAGCAAACAGAAATATTTTTGAATCACCTGTAATACTAGAAGGTATATCATTTATATAAATAAGAAACAGCAGTGGCCCCAGCACCGACCCTTGGGGAACGCCCCATTTAACAGTGCCCCATTGGGACTGAACCTCATTACCACACTCAATATTGGGGAGAATTACTTTCTGCTTTCTGTTCTTGTAGTAAGAGGCGAACCAATTGTAAGCTACTCCACTTACTCCATAATGGTCCAACTTCTGCAGCAATATTTTGTGGTCAACATAGTCAAAAGCCTTCGTTAAATCAAAGAAAACACCTAACGTTCGCAACCTTTTATTTAATCCGTCCAAAACCTCACAGAGAAAAGAGACTATAGCATTTTCAGTTGCTAAGCCATTTCTAAAACCAAACTGTACATTTGACAGCAAATTATGTGAATTTAAATGCTCAAGTAACCTTGTATATACAACTCTTTCGATAACTTAAGCAAACACCGATGGCATAGAAATAGGTCTATAATTGTCAACATTAACCCTGTCTCCCTTTTTATAAATAATGCAATGAACTTGCATTTAGGGTGACGGCGTTCAGATCTCCGTCCAGGATTCCAAATTTAGGTTTTCCACCGTTTCCCCTAATACCTTGAGGAAATTTTCAGGATTGTATCATTGAAAATGATTCTCTATACGGTGCCTGTGATTTCTGGACGTATTCTTTCCTATCCATAACCGATTCCGTGCCTGTGATACGTCTTTGACGAGAAGTGGAGCCCCATAGTACATGATGTGCGTCAAAGTCTCCACAAATGTGAAATGGGCGTGAAAGACTGTAATATGTCACACCTTTTATTTAGCCAAATAAATAAAGAGGATAACGATCAGCTGTCTCCAGCGCCAGTTCTCGCAAACATCAATTTAGAAATTTCACTCCCTGGGACTAATATAATTATGTATGTGTGAATCCGCGGGCCCATCTGTCTGTTCAGTTCTCTATCTATTTCAACGGCGAAGTGCAGGCATGACAATGACTACCTCTTCTGTTATGTCAATTGCACACAAAGATGTCGGTGCGCATTGGAATAGAGCAACAGCGCCCAACATCTGAAAACACTCAAGGAGGAAAAGACTAATACAAAGAAGAACACGCCAATATAAATTAAAAATGAAGCTCACTTGTTCTCCGACTCCACACCTTCACTGACCCTGAACTGTAAGGCTCAACTACGTTTCTTCTGAAAACCTTAAAATCTCCCATCTCTTCCTTGACGCCATTCGCAGTAACAGAAATGTACGTGTCCTCCAGACCTCTACCGAAAAGAATTCCTTTCTCCCTTCCATAAATTAACTACAGCGAGTTGTCTTTGGCACTTTATCTTGCTTGCACTGCGAAACTGCGTCTCTCCGTTTTCCGCCTCTCGAGGTAGAGATATCTTCATACCTATTACTCACTGTCTTTATAATCACTCCCGGAGTCCACAATCGCCACCCACCACCAGATCGGCCACACGTATCTGTCACTACGCAGCGCTCCACACCTGCTCACGTAAATTCCTTTATCAAATTTCATTGATTGTGTCAGGGCTGTAAGAATAATTCAAACTTACATAAAAAATTTCCCGGGCTTTTATAAAGTAAATTTTCGTTTCAGGCATGTACTACATGTATGGGTATACGTATTCAATCTATGCAAGGTGGGTGTACCACACTGTCAGACATTTATGCTGTTCTCTTATTCGATTTACCTCTCAGATGGGCAAGACTGCAGTTGAGTATGGTTACTCAGATAGTGGTCGGGGATAGTTGTATAACGTTAATTATAAGAAGATATACAATTAAATTACCTGGATATTTAGCCGAAATAAATGCTGATTTCTATGTCATAGTTGTTACTTCCTAATGATGCGGTACTAATTTCACATTAATTGAAATTAACGTTCGAGAATTGTTCTGTTCACGTACAAATCACTTGCAGCGTCCACGCAGAAATTGCTTACGACCTCTCGTACCGACACAGTATTCATGATACCAGGTTGTACGGTTTAAGCACTATATCCACTCACTTCTATCTTCATCGCGAACACTTGACCATTTTCCCTGGCAGAATCCACATTTTCGTCTCATCAACTCTTCTGCAGAGTCATTTAGGTGCATCGTCGAAACTGCAATCTGAATTGGTGTCTAAATTTTTTCTTTTCATTTTAGTAGAAGTTTTCTTGAATATGCCTCCACTGCCTCTCTCTGGCAGCGGTACTCTTTTTTCGGTCACCAATAAGTTCAGAAACTCTCTTTTTCGCTTTTTTCGGTGGTTGTTTCCGTGGTTAGTCTTAGTGCTTCAGAAGAAGCAAACCACAAATCCTCAATCGCATCTGGTACATCTGTGAACCGGATAACCCAATTACAGGTAAGCAGATTGAGGTAGCTGACATCCATGCTTCGCAGAAAATACCATTCATATCAACTTCACCTACTTTGGTTGTGGTATTTCTTTGCCGCCGTTTTGTTGTCGTTTCAAACTATTTGGCCTTGACAACACATCTATCCATGGGCTGTAGTACATGGGTAGTGTGTGACGGAAGACAGAACGTTTCGACCTTATTACACGGGCAAAATTCCTCTAATGGAAGTAAAGAATGTAACAGATGCTCATCCAAAATATGACATGCTTTCCCGGCACTCTGTTTTGTCGTAAAAGGCTGCACCATTTCTGGAATATTTCTTCATTTCTCCATTCTCTTTCACTCTTCATGAAAACCCAGTGGGCACGTTAACAGTAAGTTCCAATTTGTGTCTTTGGCCCTTGAAGGTAACAAGCGGTGGTAGATACGCACCTGCTGCGTTGCAGAAAGCGATAGCCGTAATATTCTCACATCTTTCTTGAGTGGAAACCCTGTTTCGTCCACGTTATATATAGCGAACCGGGTAATGCTTCGCAATTGCTAAATATGTATGATAATTGTCCCTCATCTCCTCCCCACACCATTTGCCCATCTCCTCACCCTTCTCCCGGTTTCTGTCCATAACTTCTCCCCTCTCCCTATACATCACTTATTCCACACTCTCCCTATCCATCTCCTCCTGCCTCATCTCTCTGTCCATAAACTCCTTCCACTTCTTTATATCCATTTCCTCCCCCTCCTTCTCTGTACATTACCGCCTCCCCCCCTATCTCTGACCTTAGTAATTTTTATTACAAAGGAAATCTAGATTGGAAACAGAAAATAAAATTAATGGGTAAATTGGCTGGAATAATTAGTACACCGTGTATGTTGCTGGATCTGTGAGGATAGTAGCTCTAATGACAGTATTCCGCATAGTTTTAATCTACGAAAAGGTAAGTTTGTGATGTTAGCCACAGACATAACTTTTCTGTTTTCTGTTGAAAAAGACTGCAAAAAGGAAAACAAAACATCACGTCTCACAGCACAGCTTAGTATGTTCTTTGTCACTGTCGGTTTAACGGAACGTGTTTACTGTAAGATATGGCTCTATCGCCAGTGGTTTAGGCTCTTAGTTTTCTGTGAAACTGAATACAGATTACTGAATTATTAGCCTTTAGACCTTGTAAATCGTTGGTAATTTTTTGTGCGACGTGTTTGTATATGTGATGTGTGATGCAGTCGAATAAGAATTTACCTTCAATGTTAGGTTTAAATCTCGTGCTTCAATACTATTCACGCCAAATTATGTCACATAGAAAGAACTACTGTACTTTTGTATATTCTGCAAAAGACACTTCCATCGAGATTTTTGACCAGAAAGCTACGATACCAGTGGTTCTAGTGGCGATGTTAACTGTGGTAACTTGACCTCTTCGCTCGCAAAACATAATCCTGGCGGTTTGTGTCGAAATCTCAAAGGATTGCTCTGTTGGCAAACATTGTTCGTTGTTCCGAAGTAGGACCATACCTGAATGCCAATCGTTCAGGTCAAATTGTCACGTTTTCTCGTCTGTTCTGTCGACGTTCCCAATTATTTTGTGCTTAAGCTCCAACTGAGCTAGTCGCACTCGACTGTATCCGTTGTTCCGAAGTCATAATGGCTCGCCTTTCAGAAATTCTTATTCGATTTGCGTCCAAATACTGTCTGTGCTCTTCGTCAGTCTGATGGACTGGACGATCATGTAGTTAGCCTGCGTTGCGGATACGGCAGTCGATCTTTTGGCGTCTCACTGGTGACATTTTTTACAGAGAAATAAACGAAGAACAAAAGTTAACTGAATGTTTGCAACACACCGTATTACCACGAACTGACAGCAGTTCAATATTTGCAACACACGAAAGGTATGATTACCACCGAAACCACCGTAAAACATCGCTTTAAATTGTATTCTTATTTGGAAAATACCAATAGTCAATCGAGAATTTGTTGTTATTAAAACCAACCATAAGCTTTCTTTCATTGGGATTTTCACTTAAAAGTGAATTTTCCGAAAAATTGTCCTGACAATAACGAAAAAAGAAAAAGCAGCCAAATCGGCCGAGCCTGTCCTCCAGCGATGATCTATATATATGAAGAGAGAGACGGAGAGAGCCAGTATTTGCTATAGAGGGAGGGACGGATTTGTAAGTTCTTATTTAACAGTTTCTTTGCTTAGCAAGGCCGCTCTTGCTTTCGGGAGACCCTCTGGTTTTCATAAAGAAAGATGTTTTCTTTTTTAGAATGTCACAGACCAGTCTTTTCCAGCTAAGCCTTTCCACGGATGTTCGATGTGGTTCTGGACAGATTGTTTGAATGCTGCAAAAAGCACATCGTTCTGTGTGAGTCCAAATCCTCTTTTTCCCAAATGTATTACTGTTTTGGCAACAGAGGTTTCCAATATCTTACAAAACATATTTGGATTTCCCGCAGAGTTAATATATGCAACTTTTTTCGAAAAACTATAATAATTAACATAATGTTATATTTTCCGTTTTTGAAAATATCGGTAAACAATCGTAAATGACACTCCAAAATTTTACAGGCTTCTAATACTGGTGTTCCTTTTGTCGCTGCTCCGCCTGCGTCCTTCGTCGACACCTCGTCCTATTGCACTCTACTTCCTTTCCTTGTATAGGTCCTCGCCATCACAAGTGCAGCAATTAATAATAATATATTCTATAAGGTTACGGGAATTGCAGCTGCATCATGCTGACCTCTTTCCACAGTATTTCAGCTGGCAGTCTTCCAGCCATCTTCAGATGAATGTCCGCCAGTAGACATTGCTAGTTCACGGTGTCGGCGTTATAACAAACATTGGCGCGGAGACGCATACGCATTGACGGCTGTCACAGGAGCTTCCCCTATCGACATCCGTGCCCTCTGCAAATATTGTTAGAGACGTGTCATTACGAACAAAATGTCTTCTCTCAGAAGAAATTAAAGAGATCACCGGGATCCAAGCCTTGTCCAGGTAAAAGCCGCCGTCACGGTTTATAAGATCTTGTGCTAGACGGAATTCCACAGATTATGATGTGGAGAATAACCAGTTTCTTTGAACACCAACCAGGTCAAAGCCGAACTGTGTCCAGAAGGAGTCTACTTCATGATAGTTTTCGAAGATTGCCCTGCTGTCAGCAATGTAACTGCCAGAAGATACTTTTCGACACTCGAACTGGAAGATATTCTGGCATTGTCGGTTTGTCGCCTCTACACACCCACGCATAGTCCGCTCCGACTGCCCGCCAGGCGTTCTGGATGTGGCCATTTTCGAGAAAATCACCGTGCTATTTTCTTTGGAGCCACTTTACGAACTGGCCTCTGGCGGCGACCCGCTGTTCCTGCACCACGAAAATCCAGACGGTAATGAAAGCCTCTACTTCCATTGTGCCTAGAGCTTTAACCCTACTGCGTGACTTGAGTGAGTGTGTTGGGCCTTGCGGGCGCTCAACGCCGAGGTTACCAGCGCCCTGACACACATTAAAAGAAACGATTGTGGACAAAATTAGTAAAATGAGAGCATACACGCAAAGAAAGAGAGAAAAGACGAAAACTGCTCCATAAGAAAATAAAACGTAAGTGAAACGATAAAAGAGCTTCAAGGACTCCACAGGAAATTGTCACTGAATGGCCACTTACGTAAAACATGGACTAGCCAGTCACCCTGTTAACAAATTAAGACTCTGTCCCTAAAATCTTGGTAAAAACATTGGACAAGTCACAGAACTTTAAAACCTTAACCACATTCGTTTGATTATTTCCTAAAAGAGATGGCAGAACCGCCGGAAAGTCAGCCGCGGCCCGCTGGTCAGAAAATAAAACGCAATCCAATAAAACCTGTCGCACAGTGATCTGGACGCCACAAGCACCACACATTGGAGGGTCATCCTGCCGAATCAAAAAGCAATGCGTTATAGGACTGTGGCCTATGCAAATACGAGTGAGGAGAACCTCGTTCCGTCTGCGAGGTTGGAAGGAAATACACCACACACACAGGTGGTTAAAACCCTGGATTTGGGGCTAGACGGGCTCCACAGCGAAGGACTCCAGCACACGCTGCACGCGGATCTCAAACGGCATCGTGGCTCGGGGACGGTGGGAGAAAATATGGTCCAGAGGCAGATGAGCAACAATATGTTAAGTGAAATGGGAGCTGCAAGAAATTTACACACCTGGCGCAGCAGGAGGAGCTGCCGCCGGATGGTATGTGGCGCTTCCCCTGCCTGATCACAGAGGCTGGGTGTGGGATTGGATCGATAAACACCCGTGGCAAGTCGAATCTCCGCGTGGTGAACATCGTCAAATATCCGCAAATAAGAGGGCCTCCCAGACCCATAGACCGTGCACTCGTAGTCCAGCAGCGAACACACAAAAGCCCGATAAAAGTGGAGGAGATGAGCCCTGTCCGCTCCCCAAGATCTGTGGCTAAGGCACTTGAGGATGTTCAGCGCCTTCAGGATTCTGGTTTTCAATTTTCGTAGCTGTGGTAACCATGACAATCTGGATTAAAAAATGAGGCCTAGAAACCGTACTTCGTCTGTAAAATGGACGATGGTGTTCCCCATCTTCAAGGCAGGCAGATTAAAAAGACGACGAGAATGATAACAATGAACACACACACAATTATCAGCAGAAAACCGAAAAAACGTCTTTTTGGAACTGACGGCTCGTCGTTACAACACTGGAGGAGGAGCAGAAAACTGCAAAATTGTCCACAAATAAAGAGCACTGTACAGGACTCCTTACCGTAGACGTAATACTGTTGATGGCTATGGCAAAGAGGGTAATACTTAAAACACTGCCCTGAGGGACAGACTCTCCTACTCAAATCGATCAGAGAGCGTGCCACCAACTTGAGACCGAATAGCATAGGGGAGAGGCTACAACCCTGTCTCACTCCCTTCCCAACCACTGTTTCCCTTTCATGCCCTACGACTCTTATAACTGCCATCTGGTTTCCGTACAAATTGTAAATAGCCTTTCGCTCCCTGTATTTTACCCCTGCCACTTTCAGAATTTGAAAGAGAGTATCCCAATCAACATTGTCAAAATGCTAGAAACGTAGGTTTGCCTTTCCTTAATCTTTCTTCCAAGATAAATCGTAGTGTCAGTATTGCCTCACGTTTTCCAACATTTCTACGGAATCCTAACTGATATTCCCCGAGGTCAGCTTCTACCAGTTTTTCCATTCGTCTGTAAAGAATTCGCGTTAGTATTTTGCACCTATGACTTATTAAACCGATAGTTCGGTAATTTTCGCATCTGTCAACACTTGCTTTCTTTGGGATTGGAATCATTATATTCTTCTTGAAGTCTGAGGGAATTTCGCCTGTCTCATACATCTTGCTCACCATATGGTAGAGTTTTGTCATGACTGGCTCTCTCAAGGCCGTCAGTAGTTCTAATGGAATGTTGTCTACTCCCGGGGCCTTCTTTCGACTTAGGTCTTTCAGTGCTCTGTCAAACTCTACACGCAGTATCATACCTCCAATTTCATCTTCATGTACATTCTCTTCCACTTCCATAATATTTTCCTCAAGAATATCGCCCCTGTATAGACCCTCTATATACCCCTTCCACCTTTCTGCTTTCCCTTCTTTGCTCACTACTGTGTTTCCATCTAAGCTCTTGATATTCATGCAAGTGGTTCTCTTTTCTCCATAGGTCTCTTCAATTTTCCTGTAGGCAGTATCTATCTTACCCCTCGCGAGATAAGCCTCTACATATTTACTATTGTCCTCTAGCCATCCCTCCTTAGCCATTTTGCACATCCTGTCGATCTCATTTTTGAGACGTTTGTATTCCTTTTTGCCTGCTTCACTTACTGCATTTTTGTATTTTCTCCTTTCATCAATTAAATTCAGTATCTCTTCTGTTACCCAAGGATTTCTACTAGCCATCGTCTTTTTACCTACTTGATCCTCTGCTGCCTTCACTATTTCATCCCTCAAAACTACCCATTCTTCTTCTACTGTATTTCTTTCCCCCATTCCTGTCATTTGTTCCCTTATGCTCTTCCTGAAACTCTGTACAACCTCTCGTTCTTTCAGTTTATGCAGGTCCCATCTCCTTAAATTCGCACCTTGCGTGAGCTTTACGTCATATTCACTCCGCTTTCCACAAGCTACTTTACAGCCCCGTTCCAAGTTATTCAAGTAACCTCAAAGTACATTCAAACGCCATTGGACCTAGTTCCACAGTACACTAACTGTTGGAAATTCCCGTCACTAGTGTCGATTAGGAAGGCCCCAGTAACACGCCTAAACTCACGTCACGTCTTCCATTTCTCAGAAACTGCAGGAAACCTCTAACGAACACCAATTCTGTTTTATAAACCGTACAGTGATCAGCTGTGACTCACTTATCTTACAAACTTCAAACTATCCTGACTAAATTTATGAAACGTGTACACCAGAAGGACAAGATTTGCGACAACCATAGTTGGAACATGTCATCCAATAGTCACGGCACATGTGTAAAAGCTTACATTTATTCATATAGTCTCTCTGTTCAATTAGCCTCTCTCTACCCTACCATTAATAATCCAGGTATCGTATAGACATCGTAGCAAACTGTACGCTATGTGGTTTAACTACACTGTGTCCAGCGTCCTCGAGGCTTTTGTGTCTGAGCGAGTAGATGAGCCTGCCTTCCGGATCTATAAAGGCTCATGACAATAGATACAGGTCATTCTCTTTAAACAGGGAGGTTTTATTCTCCGTGCGACCGAGGAGCAGCCCCCATCCAGTTTCACACATTGGTCCTTGTCCAAAGTTGGAGACCGCTATCTGCTAAATGTCCCACTAAATGAACCGTTACGGGATTTATCATACAGCTGTAAAGATCCATATGGTGTGAACGTGATAAACAAATGTTGCAGGCACTGTATTTGGCATGTGCACTATAGCAGCAACGGCTTACAAAGAGGTCCTTGGAGACACGAGGAGTAGTATACATACTTTATGAGACGGCCACTTCCCCTTTTACTCCCTCCACAACGAGGTAGTCATTTCTGCTGGGGCTTTAGCCCCGTACCACGAGTCTTCAGACTCTTCAAAGTGAGTCTGTGGCAGACACACGAACAGGCATATGCACTGTGGTATCTCCGTTCGCGTGCTAGTAGCATGAATCCGGTAATATTCCTTAGCTATACTCGTAAGTTAGCCACTTTATTGATCTGTTTTTGTTAGTCTTCTTCTTTTTTCATACATTATATCTGGCGATTTTGCGACAGTTGCCCCTAGCAGACGTGTCTTTGTCAGATTTACTGTATACAAAAAATTCCGATGATCCTATATTTCGCAACTATTTCATCTTACACTGATTTTACGTGCGATTTTCTCTCTCGGCAGTTCTTTTTCTGTACCACATGCTGCATTTTTGGCGACTAGCTTACGATTATGTAGATATTCTGCTTCTCTTTTGTTGATCTACCTTTCGAACGAGTGCAACCTTGGAAGTACAGGTCATTTCACATAAATTGTTAACAGCCTAACCCATCTATCAGTAGTTGTTTGGCCTTTACACGTGATCATCATATGGTCAAAATATTAACATTTACAGCAGAACATGAAATTTTATTTACCTGTTCTCACTATCAGGTGGGGAAAATCATTCGAGACTTGTTCAGGTAATACATGTGAATCAATTACAATATATATATGCATTTAACCTACCTGTTTATAGTTGGGTCTTCAGTTCCTCAGTTACATTTAACTACGCTTTGTTATACATTGCGTTTAAACTTAACAGCTACTCACAATACTAATGCGAGTTACAGTACTGGACTTAGATATATAATGGTGTCATTTCTATTGAAGTTATGTTAACTATGCATTTTTGTTTTCAAACTGGGCTAAGGGAAAAGCATGACAGGAACACGGAAAGCATCAAATTTAGAGGAAATGATAATAGGCTTGGGGAATAAAGCATAGTAATAGTTTACAGTTTGCTGACGAGACTAGTAAAATGATGCAGATATACATTAGGAGCCGGCCGGAGTGGTCGAGCGGTTCTAGGCGCTACAGTCTGGAACCGCGCGACCGCTACGGTCGCAGGTTCTAATCCTGCCTCGGGCATTGATGTGTGTCATGTCCTTAGGTTAGTTAGGTTTCAGTAGTTCTAAGTTGTAGGGGACTGATGACCTCAGATGTTAAGTCCCATAGTGCTCAGAGCCATTTGAACCATTTACGTTAGGAGAGCTAGATGAGTGTTAATAATATGGCATTGACGGGTAGAACGAAGAGAGCTGATGTATACCGATAGGGAAGCTACATCGATGAGAACGAGAATGGCTTCTATCTCCTCTTGAATGTAAAGTTGTTTTGAATCGGACGCCAGTTACTGGACAGGCTTTTCGACAGAATTATGGATGAAAGAGAGAACGAGGTACGAAGATTTAGTGTTACGCGTGGTTGCAGCTTCGATATCGTACGTATCTGATCAATCATTGGAGTTCTTTACTGACTGTAGGGATTAGATGTATTGGGGCGATGCCACAAAGGTTTCACCCAGCGATGATCCAGTGCTGCTACCCTTCGACGTGTTTATTTTATTAGTCATCCAAACTGCCAGTCGCAGACTCATCATCCCGTTACATCTCTGTCATCATCGTCGTTCACCCCTCATCTTTGTCGACAATGTGCTATCAGGTACACATTTATTAATCAGTTATCCCTTATCCCTTTTTCCTTTTGGAGCACACAGCAGAACTTCTGATGGTAATATATACACAGGTAACCTTCTGAAGAGTTTCACAAGTCCTACGATGCATATCCGGAGGTTCATTCGCATTATAGCTCAAGTCCATTTAGGAGAAATGCGGTTTTTGCCGTTGTAAAACATCATTGGGAGGGAATGGAGAACGTGAATGTCACGCAGACATTACGTGCTTACGAAGTTACATTAAGAACCCAGCTAATCTAAGACGCCTTGTAGATAAAGGTATTTTAAGCAGCCCTTTTCCCGGGCGCTTCGATTAGTCGATACGAGGGCAACTTGGTGTTTTACTTGTATCGGATCGTTAATTAGCGCTAATGAGAAACAGCAAGAAACAGATAGGTCAAACCCAGAAAACGTAATTGCAACCAGTATGTGCGTTAACTGCACTTGTAATTACCTTAGCAAACGCTCATGATCTCTCTTCCTTCATACGTTAGTACCTCGGCTGCGTTCTGAACATCTCTTACAGTAGTAAGCTGAACAATTTAGTATGTTATTTCCCAGTGGGATACAAATTTGAACATCAATACTCATTTCCTCTGTGAACGACGGTCTCTTTAGAGAAGTTTCACATATAAACTGTGTACATACTTTTAACTTACTTATCAGTGATGTTGATGGAATTCGTTCGCCTACTTCACAGTCAAGGCATATGACACTACTGATAGACTTTATGTACGTGAAAAGTTACGATTTGTTATACATGATACGAAGAAACCGCAACAAGTAGGACCCTAGATCAACGTTGCGTCTCAACATAAATATATTTTACATATTGTGTATACCCAACCAGAAAGCCCCGTTATTGTATGATTACACGATTGCAGAAAATTCATTGTAAGTAGTTACTTCCATGAAATATCTCGGAGTATGCGTACGGAGCGATTTAAAGTGGAACAACTACATAAAACTAATCGTAGGAAAGGTAGATGCCAGACTGAGTTTCATTGGAACGGTCCTCAGGAAATGTTATCAAAATTGGTTCAAATGGCTCTGAGCATTATGGGACCTAACATCTGAGGTCATCAGTCCCCTAGAACTTAGAACTACTTAAACCTAACTAACCTAAGGACATCACACACATCCATGCCCGAGGCAGGATTCGAACCTGCGACCGTAGCGGTCACGCGGTTCCACACTGAAGCCCCTAGAGCCGCACGGCGACTCCGGCCGGCGAAATGTAATCCATCAACAAAGGAGGTAGCTTGCGAAACACTCGTTCATCCAATACGTGAATATTGCTCGTCAGTATGGGATTCATAGCAGATAAGAGTGATAGAGGAAATGGAGAAGAACCGAATAAGAGCACCTCGGTTCGTCAAAGAGATGATCAACTAGCTCTAGTGTCAGGCACTGCAGGAGAGGTGTTCTCTATCGCAGTGTGGTTTACCGTTGAAGTTCCGAGAGCGTAAGTTTCTAAAAGAGTCAACAAATATATTGTTCCCTCCTACGTAGATCTAGCAAAATGGCTATGAAGACAAAATTAGAGAGATTAGAGCCTATACGGAGTTTTACCGGCAGTCGTTCTCCCCGCGAGTTATTCGTGACTGGGACGCGAAAGGGGGAAGTGACAGTGGTAAACAAAATAACCTGGAGCAAGGTAACTTGGTGAATATGGTAGATGCAGGTACTTCATTTCCCAAATTATCCTAACGTGCGCCAGAACTAAGTGAACTGTAAGACAATTCAAGGGAAAGATGTGGACTCTAACCACAATTTACTGGTTATGAACTGTAGATCACAGCTGAAGAAATTGCAAAAACTTAGGAAATTAAGAATATGAGACCTGGGTAAGTTGAAAGAGGCAGAGGTGGTTGAGAGTTTCAGAGGGAGCTTTAGGCACCTGTTGACTAGAGCAGGGGAAAGGAATACAGTAGAAGACCAATGGGTAGTTTTATGAGATGAAATGGTGAAGTCAGCAAAAAAATAAAATAGGTTAAAAGACAAGACCAAGCAGAAATCCTTGTATAACAAAGGCAATAATGAATTTAACTGATGCAAGGGAAAAAGTACAATAATGTATAAAATGTTGCTGGTGAAAGGGAATACAAAAGAACGAGCCTGAAAGGAAATGCAAGATGGCTAAACAGGTACGGTTCAAAAATGGCCCTGAGCACTATGGGACTCAACTGCTTTGGTCATCAGTCCCCTAGAACTTAGAACTACTTAAACCTAAATAACCTAAGGACATCACACACATCCATGCCCGAGGCAGGGTTCAAACCTGCGACCGTAGCAGTCTCGCGGTTCCGGACTGCGCTCCTAGAACCGCGAGACCACCGCGGCCAGCTAAACAGGTATGGCTGGAGGATAGATTTAAGGACTTAGAAGCATGTTTCACTAGGGGAAAGATAGATTTTGCCTATAGGAAAATTAAAGTGGCTTTGGGAGAAAAGAGAAGCAGTTGTATGAATATCAACAATATTAAGCAAATAGAGGAGAGCTTAAACTGGAAGGAGTATACAGATTATCTATACCAGGAAGATGAACTTGAAGGCAGTATCACAGAAATGGAAGGGGCCATAGATGAAGATGGGATAGGTTATATTGTATTCCGAGAAGAATTTGACTGAGCACTGAAAGACGTAAGTCGAAACAAGGCTACAGTAATAGATGACATTCTGTCAGAACTAGTGGTAGCCTTGGGAGAGCAATTCATGACGAAACTATTCCATCTAGTGTGCTAGATCTATGAGTCAGGCCATATTTACAGCATTTGTAGACTTAGAAAAAGCTTTTGACGTTATTCAATGGAGTACTCTCTTTGAAATTCTGAAGGTAGCAGGGTAAAGTACTGGGATCTTTCATAGAAACCAAATGTCATTTATGAGAGTCGAGGGGCATCAAAGGAAATTGGTGGTTGAGAAGGGAGTGAATCAGGTTAGTAGCCTATCCCCTATGTTATTCAATCCACACACTGAGCAAGCAGTAAAGGAAACCAAAGAAATATCTGGAGTTGTAATTAAAGCTCAGGGAAAAGAAATGAAAACCTTGAGGTTTGCTGATTATATTGTAATTCTGTTAGAGACGGCAAAGGAGTTGGAAGAGCAGTTGAACGAATTAACAATGTCTTGAAAGGAGGATATACGATGAACACCTACAAAAGTAGAACCAAATAATGGAATGTACTAGAATTAAATCAGGTGATGATGAGGGAATCAGACTATAAAACGATGCACTTAAAGTAGTAGATGAGTTTTGCTATCTGGGCAGCACAGTCACTCATGATGGTCGAAGTAGACAGCGTATAAAATGTAGATTGGTAATAGCAAGAAAATGATTTCTGAAGAAGAGAAATTTGTTAGCATCGAATGTAGACCTAAGTGTTAGGAAGACTTTTGTGAAGATATTTGTGTTGAGCGTAGTCATTTATGGAAGTGAGGCGTGGACAATAAAGCGTTTACACAAGACGGGAATAGAAGCTTTTTAAATGTGGTACTGCAAAAGAATTCTGAAGATGAGATGGGTGGGAGAAAAGAAATTTTTGGCACAACTTGAGTAAAAGGAGAGATCGGTTGATAGGACAAACTCTGAGATATAAAGGACTCATAAATTTAGTACTGGAGGGAACTGTGGGGCTAAAATATTCAAAAGAATGTAGGTTTCAGCAGTTATTTAGAGATGAAGAGGTTTTGCACAGGATAGAGTAACGCAGAGAGCTGCGTCAAACCATTCTTCAGACTGACTACCACAGAACAACACTTTATCCACAACCTAACATCAGTTTACAAATGCAAATCTGTGTAAGTTCAACGTTATTCGTGCCCTTGAACAAGAAATACATAAATTACTGATTTATATAATGTTATGACATTTAACGGTTACAGGTCACAACCGTTTCTAAGCAAAATTAAAGAAAATTTCTCCAGGGTCTTCCCGATTTCCGAATACATCGTATTCAGAAATTAGTTATTGACTAACACCATCGACGATAAACTGAAGTAGTTTATGCTATATATACTGACAAAGCCTTTGAGACTAGAAAGGAGTGTTTCAAGTTATTGAAGCACTGAAATTTATCGCCAGGCTCAAAGGATTATAATTGCAGGCCAGAATATTGGTTGACTTACTCTGCTTTCGACAATGAAAAATTGTAAGAATTTAGATGCGTAAATGATCTGAAAGATTAAAGGAATAAATAACAGGAGTGGATAAGGTACGAAGATAGTAGTCATTTTCAATGTCTGTTGTTTTCTTATTCTCTTATTTCTGACCAACTAAAGGTTCCAGCAGTTGACCTCTGTCGCCGGAGCCGTCAGATTGTCCCTGGAGCCTCTGCTCATTTGCATGAGGTACCGTGGAAAGACTACCAGAGGAGTGGCAAGCAAATGTGGACTTGCAAAATAAAGCAGTAACATTATCTCCAGAGACACTTTATGCTACTGCTGTTGATCCTCGGAGGCCATTTTACTGCTCAAAACGCGAGGCAACGTCTCAGGTCAGTGGGTTAATACATACTCGCTGTAGCACTGCTGTGTGCGTCGACTATTTCCTTACACAAACTCTGCCGGTAACTACGTACGCTGTTGAGCATAAGTAGAAAATTGCATGAAATTTTGAATTATACACGTTTATTCAACCGTCTATAAGTATTGTAAATTGAAGTACCCCGCCGCGTTTTACTGCCTGTATGTGAAGGTTAATCTCATGACGTACTGTAGGGATTCTGATATGATTTTCACTGACACTTATAATGATTCGTTAGGAAGGTTTTTGTTTACAGTTTATAAATATGGATGAACCATGATGAATTAAAATCCTCCGCCGCGTTTTTGTGTCTGTATGTGGAGGCTACTCCCGGGAACCACTATGAGGACTCTGATACGGTTTTAATCGAAAGATAGACCGAGTTACGAGAAAGATTTCTCTATATATGCTGGTGGACAAATGCCAAGGACGAAACTAACTTTCGCATGCTGTACCACTGCCGAATAACACAGCTCCAATGAATCTTGGACCATACGAGGAAAGACTGCCGCATTATAGTGCAGAAGGCAATGGAAGTAAATAAGCAATAAAACGTTTATTCGAAGACAACAATTACGTAGAAGTCACCGCTATTGGTAATGCTCCCCAGGATGTTAGAAAGGTAGGACATAGTTCTTACTGCCCCTTAACCAACGCTGTTCGCTTCTGTCACGCGTTGTCATCCACAAAAATGAAATCAGGGCCGAAAGCACATCTGAAAAGATCCACGTGTGGAAGGGGTATTGTGTCGCAATTACGTTGACCAACGAGCGTACGGTGTTCAAATATCTGGAGGTCAGTACCCCCACGCAAAATTGTGACTTGTCACACCATGACATCTGGATCACCAAACCGAATATGTTCGACAATGTTCCTTGGTGCATTACTTCGTCCTACATCTCGCCATAAGAGGGTACGTCCAGAATCGCTACTCAGACACATTCTGCTCCCATCCCCACTACTCGTTGGTCAAGTATCTAAGCTCTTGGCACCAACGCAAACTGTGCTGCAGATGTGCGGGAGACAAGGAAACACAACAGACTAACCGTTGGGAAAGAGACCACCACCATGCAGTTGCCATGCTACTCAGTAATTTGAGATTGATTACCTATCAGACCTGTTAAATACGGTATTGCATCCGCTGTTTGCCGTGAGTCCCTTTTTGCCTGTTGCGCAACGTATGGTCATCTGATGCTTTTATTGACCGTAGCTGACTACTTCCTCTCCATCGGGCAGCAGTGCCTATGCTTGGTAACGCTACCCCATGCTCATGAAACAATGCTGTGAACAATACCAAATCCCTGAGTTACACTCGTCAGACTTCGTCCTTCTTCCATATTCCCCATGTGAGGTCATCCAAATGCAGTCTCCGGGCCATGTTGTACATCTACATCTACATCCATACTCCGCAAGCCACCTGACGGTGTGTGGCGGAGGGTACCCTGAGTACCTCTATCGGTTCTCCCTTCTATTCCAGTCTCGTATTGTACGTGGAAAGAAGGATTGTCGGTATGCTTCTGTGTGGGCTCTAATCTCTCTGATTTTATCGTCATGGTCTCTTCGCGAGATATACGTAGGAGGGAGCAATATACTGCTTGACTCTTCGGTGAAGGTATGTTCTCGAAACTTTAACAAAAGCCCGTACCGAGCTACTGAGCGTCTCTCCTGCAGAGTCTTCCACTGGAGTTTATCTATCATCTCCGTAACGCTTTCGCAATTACTAAATGATCCTGTAACGAAGCGCGCTGCTCTCCGTTGGATCTTCTCTATCTCTTCTATCAACCCTACCTGGTGCGGATCCCACACTGCTGAGCAGTATTCAAGCATTGGGCGAACAAGCGTACTGTAACCTACTTCCTTTGTTGTCGGATTGCATTTCCTTAGGATTCTTCCAATGAATGTCAGTCTGGCATCTGCTTTACCGACGATCAACTTTATATGATCATTCCATTTTAAATCACTCCTAATGAGTACTCCCAGATAATTTATGGAATTAACTGCTTCCAGTTGCTGACCTGCTATTTTGTAGCTAAATGATAAGGGACCTATCTTTCTATGTAGTCGCATCACATTACACTTGTCTACATTGAGATTCAATTGCCATTCCGTGCACCATGCGTCAATTCGCTGCAGATCCTCCTGCATTTCAGTACAATTTTCCATTGTTGCAACCTCTCGATACACCACAGCATCATCTGCAAAAAGCCTCAGTGAACTTCCGATGTCATCCACCAGGTCATTTATGTATATTGTGAATAGCAACGGTCCTATGACACTCCCCTGCGGCACACCTGAAATCACTCTTACTTCGGAAGACTTCTCTCCATTGAGAATGACATGCTGCGTTCTGTTATCTAGGAACTCCTCAATCCAATCACACAATTGATCCGATAGTCCGTATGCTCTTACTTTGTTCATTAAACGACTGTGGGGAACTGTGTCAAACGCCTTGCGGAAGTCAAGAAACACGGCATCTACCTGTGAACCCGTGTCTAAGGCCCTCTGAGTCTCGTGGACGAATAGCGCGAGCTGGGTTTCACACGACCGTCTTTTTCGAAACCCATGCTGATTCCTACAGAGTAGATTTCTAGTCTCTAGAAAAGACATTATACTCGAACATAATACGTGTGCCAAAATTCTACAACTGATCGACGTTAGAGATATAGGTCTATAGTTCTGCACGTCTGTTCGACGTCCCTTCATGAAAACGGGGATGACCTGTGCCCTTTTCCAATCCTTTGGAACGCTTCGCTCTTCTAGAGACCTACGGTACACCGCTGCAAGAAGGGGGGCAAGTTCCTTCGCGTACTCTGTGTAAAATCGAACTGGTATTCCATCAGGACCAGCGGCCTTTCCTCTTTTGAGCGATTTTAATTGTTTCTCTCTCCCTCTGTCGTCTACTTCGATATCTACCATTTTGTCAACTGTGCGACAATCTAGAGAAGGAAGCACAGTGCAGTCTTCCTCTGTGAAACAGCTTTGGAAGAAGACATTTAGTAATTCGGCCTTTAGTCTGTCATCCTCTGTTTCAGTACCAGTTTGGTCACAGAGTGTCTGGACATTTTGTTTTGATCCACCTACCGCTTTGACATTGGACCAAAATTTCTTAGGATTTTCTGCCAAGTCAGTACATAGAACTTTACTTTCGAATTCATTGAAAGCCTCTCGCATAGCCCTCCTCACACTGCATTTCGCTTCGCGTAGTTTTTGTTTGTCTGCAAGGCTTTGGCTATGTTTATGTTTGCTATGAAGTTTCCTTTGCTTCCGCAGCAGTTTTCTAACTCGGTTGTTGTACCACGTGTGGGGCGGCGAAGAAGTTCACAAGGTGGCTCTTTCCCATCTCTTACGATCTTGCTTGGCACATACTCATCTAACGCATATTGTACCATGGTTTTGAACTTTGTCCACTGATCCTCAACACTGTCTGTACTTGAGACAAAACTTTTGTGTTGAGCCACCAAGTACTCTGAAATCTGCTTTTTGTCACTTTTGCTAAACAGAAAAATCTTCCTACCTTTTTTAATATTTCTATTTACGGCTGAAATCATCGATGCAGTAACCGCTTTATGATCGCTGATTCCCTGTTCTGCATTAACTGATTCAAATAGTTCGGGTCTGTTTGTCACCAGAAGGTCTAATATGTTATCGCCACGAGTCGGTTTTCTGTTTAACTGCTCAAGGTAGTTTTCAGATAAAGCACTTAAAACGAAGCACTTGTAACGAATAATACCCACACTGTGTGCCATAGCTGCTCGCTAACTGACAAACACCGTCTTTTACCGCTCTTTCGCCGCTTCTTCGATATAGATTGTCATGGAAAAACACGGTAATCGGAAGTAGAAGATATTCGGGAGAAATTTGCTCCAATACAACGCGCAACATTTTTAAGGTGCAGAGCGGTTAGCGTTTCTTGCCGTAGATTTTCTTCGAGCCTTTGACCATCCAATGGACACAGTCTTCCCAGAATTTCATTCATAGTAATTTTAAAATGGCTTCAGAAAACATGAAGCTAGTAGCTAGTGTTGTAGTTTCAGATTTCTTCGACTTTTCTTCATTTTTCCAGCATAATGTCTTTTTCCCCGAAGGTGTAATAGATCTTGCAGCGGTGGGATAACGAAGACACAAATAGTGGCACAGTTGGTGCAGCTACATTTGAAGTATACCTGTGGAGCTACTAAATTAACATAGTATGTTTCCCGAGGAGCTGGAGCAACTTTTTCAGTAGTTGGAGAGGGAACACATCGGATGATTTACGGATATGGTATTGTAAAATCATCCAACGTTACCTTCCTACAGTAGTGCTGTGGCTCGGCTCAGAGCAAGAAGAAAGTACAGGCGCTATCTTTCTGATAACAGGAAGCTCTACCGTATCGCTTAATGATGATTGCATCTTCTTGCTTAAGACATTCCAGAGGTAAAATAATCGGATACGACTTTCCGGCTGCCATCCCAGAAATAAAGCTACACATCGAAGAAAGTAATGTTAGATTGTTTAATTGAATGTCTACGTTGTAGAATTTCAAAAGTCAAATGGGTAGAATATGACTTCATGTAAAGGGAGTTCAGAAGGAAGAGTGCAGTTCAGAAGCATATCTAATAATTCTTGAGAAAATAGGAATACAGGTTAACTACTACGAAAATTGTAATTAAACCATTATCCTATTCGTGGTAGATAGTTAATGCATTATTATAGTCATGTTATATACAAAACCAAGACCCCCTGAAGTACTAAAAGTAAGTAAACCTTCTAGACGAGCAGTTAATAAAGAGATTGAAAGGGTGTATGATGAGATAGAAGATAATATTAACCACGTTAAAAGAGACGAAAATTTAATTGCAATGTGGGACTGAAATATGATAATAAAGAAATGAAGTTAAGTAAAAATAACTAGAAGAAATGTACGAGGGGGAGTGGGTTGGAGGAATGTAAAAGGAATCCGCTTTGTAGAATTAAGCACATAGTACAATTTAGTCATTCCAAACTCTTGGTTTAAACATCAGGAAAGACATTTTTATAGATGTAAAATACATGGAGATCCCCGCAGCCTTCAGACTGATTTCGTACTGGTAAAACCGAGAACTCGAGACCAGATTTAAAACGATTAAACATTTGCAGTGGCGGATGTAGACTCTCTCCGTCATTTAATGGTTATGAACATTATTTTAAAACTGAATAAATTGCGGAAAGAAAAGAAATAAGGTGTGTTGGGCCTGGACAAATTGAAAGATCCATAGGTCCCTGTAAACCTGCGGAAACGATCGATTGAAATAGCAGAAAAGAATAAAATAGAATTTATAGCTTTGAGAGATGAAATAGAAAAGGCAGCAGAAATGCAGCTTGTAAAGCAAGAAGGCGAAATAGGAAAACTGGAAAAAAGGGTTAGCTAGAATGGCCGATCCCACGTATAGAAAATTTAATGGAACATTTGGAGAAAAGACAAGCACCAGTGTGGATATCAAAGGCTATGATATCAAGCCTGTAGGAAAGGCTGTAAAGTCGATGGATATATGGATGGGCTATGTGAAACATGGAAATTTGATTACAATATTGTGTTAAGACAAGTGGAGGGAATACAAAAGGAAGAATCTGACAGATCCCTGGAAGACGTGGGTCCAAACAGGGCACCTGGACTAGTCAAAATTCCATCAAAATTATAGATCTTTGTGAGATTCAACTATAACAAAAGAAGTCCCTATAGTATGCAAGATACATTAGTTGCTGTACTCGATAAAACGATACTGAGAGTACAGGAAAGGTTGACACGGTTTCCGTAAGACAATGCACCATTTTTATCGAAATTATGTGGAAAGAGTCAGTCTACTGGCTACATATTTGGAGTTTACACTGGCCATTAAAATTGCTGCACAACGAAGATGACGCGAAATTTAACCGACAGGAAGAAGATGCTGTGATATGCAAATGATTACCTTTTCAGAGCATTCACACAAGGAAACAGCCGGTGGCGACACCTACAACATGCTGACATGAGGAAAGTTTCCAACCGATTTCTCATGCACAAAGAACAGTTTGCCGGCCTTGCCGGGTGAAACGTTCTTGTTATGCCACGTGTAAGGAAGAGAAATGCGTACCATCACGTTTCCGACTTTGATAAAGGCTGATTGTAGTCTATCACGATTGCAGTTTATCATATCGCGACATTGCTGCTCGCGTTGGTCGAGATCCAATTACTGTTAGCAGAATATGGAATCGTTTGGTTAAGGAGGTAATATGGAACGGCGTGGTGGATTCCAACGGCCTCGTATCACTAGCAGTCGAGATGACAGGCATCTTATCTGCAAGGCTGTAACGGATCGTGCTGCCACGTCTCGATCCCTGAGTCAGCAGATGGGGACGTTTGCAAGACAACCATCTGCACGAACAGTTGGACGACGTTTGCAGCAGCATGAACTATTAGCTCGGAGACCATGGCTGTGTTACCCTTGACGCCGCATTACAGACAGTAGCACCTGCGATGGTGTACTCAACGACGAACCTGGGTGCACGAATGGCAAAACGTCATTTTTTCGGATGAATCGAGATTCTGTTTACAGCATCATGGTGGTCGCATCCGTGTTTGGCGACATCGCGGTGAACGCACATTGGAAGAGTATATTCGTCATCGCCATACTGGCGTATCACCCGGCGTGATGGTATGGGGTGCCGTTGGTTACACGTCTCGGTCACCTCTTGTTCGCATTACGGCACTTTGAACAGTGGACGTTACATTTCAGATGCGTTACGTCCCGTGGCTCTACCCTTCATTCGATCCCTTCGAAAGCCTACATTTCAGCAGGATAATGCACGACCGCATGTTGCAGTTCCTGTACGGGCCTTTCTGGATACAGAAAATATACGACTGCTGCCCTGGCGAGCACATTCTCCAGATCTATCACCAATTGAAAACGTCTGGTCAATGGTGGCCGAGCATCTGGCACGTCACAATACGCAAGTCACTAATCTTGATGAACTGTGGTATCGTGTTGAAGCTGCATGGGTAGCTGTACCTGTACACGCCAGCCAAGCTCTGTTAGACTCAATACCCAGGCGTATCAAGGCCGTTATTAAGGCCAGAGATGATTGTTCGGGGTACTGATTTCTCAGGATCTATGCACCCAAATTGCGTGAAAATGTAATCACATGTCATTTCTAGTATAATATATTTGCCCAATGAATACCAGTTTATTATCTGCATTTCTTCTTGGTGTATCAATTTTAATGGCCATTAGTGTACCTTTTACTGGACAACGCACTAGCTTAAACTGCATGAGAATAGCCATATTAGTGTTCGAAAATCTTGTTCTATACGGGTCAACAGCGTCGATATATTTCTCGACAACGACGAGAGGTGCAGCTTTCGAACCACGAGAAGGCAAATATTATTCCTTCGTGTCATCACATCAACATCAAACATGCCATTACTGTGGACAAAATTCGATATCTGGCATTTTATTGTACTGATTACAAACCTATTAGGTGCTTTTGTCAAACACAAAGCTACGTCACAAGATTTTAAGTTTCTAACTTGTGAATCAATAGAAGGTGCGTGAAAACCTGCCTCATCGTGAATGACGGTTACATTTGTTTCTTCTTATCGCAACAAATTTTCGCAAACAGTATCCACATATGCCGCTGAATGTATCTAAAAAATTGTATCACTGTATGATATTTAGAGCAAGAGATGTGATGTCAGAAGCACAGACATGCGTTAAAAACTGTCCAGTGATACATGGCTTTTAAATCTATTTTTTCATGGGTACTAAGTCTATTCGCAACATATTTTGCTGTGAGTAATCACAGTTGCAGCCGAATGTACCTAAACATATATGTCAGTACGACACACACTTCAGGAGATATAAGGTTGCCATTATTGAACTGAAAAATGTAAAATAGCTAAAAACTACGCATGCACACACTTTATTCATCACGTAAACGTCACTACATATAATCGGATTGAAGTTATGACATGATCGATATGCCTGCCGTTACTGTCGATGATGTGACGTAGACGAATAGTGAAATTCTGCATGTCGGAACATCGATGCTGTCGATGACCTCCTGAATGGTCGTTTTCAGCTCAGTTATGGGGTTATTGCTGCAGACCTTATCTGTAATATAGCCCCACAAAAAGTAGTCGCATCTGCTCAGATCCGGAGAATATGGCGACCAATCGAGGCACATGCCAGTGGCCTCTGGGTACTCCAGAGCTAGAATGTGGCTCCCAAAGTGCTTCTCTAGGACATCAAACACTCTCTTGGTTTTATGGGTTTGAGCTCCGTCTTGCACGAACCACATCTTGTTGAAATCAGGGTCACTTTGGTTAATGGGGATGAAATCATCTTCCAAAACCTTCTAGTACCGTTCGGTAGTCACCGTGCCATCAAGGAATATCGCACCAATTATTCTGTGACGGGACACTGTATACCACACAGTAACCCCTTGAGGATGAGAAGGATGAAGAGACTTCTCGATCACGACACGCGGATACTGAGTCCCGCAAATGTCAGTTTTGCTTACTGACGAACCCGTCCAAATGAAAGCGAACCTAATCGCTAAACCAAACCATACTAATTCCCATCATGCCCCGCGGCCATGCCGTTCAGAAATTATGATGATTTTATTTCATATAGTTCGATAACTGTCACGCTGTATGACGTCAAAAACACTGAAATGGGTGGAAAAGTGTCGCATCATGTGTGATACACATGAAATGTATTCACAGTTTCGTGTATAGACTACCATTAGCTGTAGTATAGAAAGATTTCTGTGAAACTTTGTGCCGGGCCCAAACTCGAACCCGAATTTCCCGCTTATTGCGAACGGTCGCGTTATTATGTGGCTATCCGAGCACGTGTCACGGCCAGACCCAAAATCCCATGTGTCGTTAACCATGGGTCTACAACCTCTGCCCGTACATCCATTATGTATATTCCCTTGCAGGTGACACATTTTACTTTAAAGTCGCTTGTCGATGTTGGCCGATAAATACGACATTGCACTGCCTATGTTATACTGAATTACAATACAAAGTTCCTTTGGACATGCATGCATCATCATAATTCAGAATAACACACTCACTGCAATAACACATCGCATCATGTATGAAGTTTTAATACATTTATTCTTTATTACTTGGGCACCCCTACTTTCGAGTCAACTTAAATAAATATTGGATATCTGGCAACGCTTTTGACAGCTTTCAGCTGAGAACCACAAACGGGTGTAGGAGAAAACAAAAGTCGACTATAAAGCTATGAAAAGGTATTGTCATTGAAGCGTTTACCAAATCGCCTTGTAGACGCGCAAAGCAGCACCACTCAGCATTCAGAAAATGTCAAAGATCACCTCCCACTGAGTCTAGTTCATGCTAACTTCTTATTAGTGCATGTTGCGGTAATGCAGAGAAAATCCCTGACCCCGCCGGGAATCGAACCCGGGAACCCGGGCGTGGGAAGCGAGAATGCTACCGCACGACCACGAGATGCGGGCAAACATGGATTCAGTCTCAGGTAAACCAGGTGGCAGAATTCTGTTCATAGGTAGGACACTGAGAGAACGCTATCTGTCTACAAATGAGATTCATTACAAAATACTAATGTATCCAATTCCGGGGGATTTCTCAGGTGCGTGAAACCGATAGTAAATAGAAGTGGCGGGTAATGTTAAACACCTGACTTGGTAGACACTTGAAAACAAAGTCCAACTGTCTCAGGAAAGCCTACCTACGATGTTTCATGAACCAGTATCTAATCATTAATCAAGTACCTCTGGGAACTGGGGTGATGCAAAGCTTTTTTTGATGTGTGTACTTGATTAATATCGCGCCTAGATAGACTCCCAGTAGTCTTTCCTTTAGCCGCTTATGAATTAGTAGCCGTGCTATGCGGTGCACCATAGACTTCAGAAGTTTTGATCATAGAACGTTACTGTGGGAGCCATATGAGTTGTCGGGAATTGCACTATTTTTATTAGGTAAAACACGTCTTTAATTTAAAGAGGGCAGAAGAGCAGAAAGTATAATCGCTAGGTCCATCTCGGAGTACAAACCGTTGTTGGATAATTGCGTGACCCATAACAATTCCGTTTAGGATTTACGCAGTCAAATCTCATCTATACAATCCACTTTGAGACCATTTCTCTTTCTATCAAGTATTAAGAAATGTTCCTGTCTCAATCCATATGGAGTTTTCGTAGCGTGACGTCTTAAATTCCATTAGCGTGCTGTAGTTATGACAATATTTTCTTTTCAGTTCCCGCAGCAGCGATACGCTGGAAGTTGTAACAGTAATTAACTTGAGAACTACAAAGTCCCACCGAGCTTAAAGAATGGAAGCTTAGGTAAATCAATTCATGTTTCATATTTATAATCATACAACAGAAATTAAATTTAGGCGGCTGCGGAAGCTGGGATTAGATTCAGAAATCAGATATTCATTTAACAACCGCGAAGGCTCACCAAGTTTAAGAAGCTGAGCTTAAAATTGAAAAACACTTAAAAGTCTTAAAACATCCACATCAACACCACTAGCGTTCACTTAGTATCACTACTCAAACATGAGCCACCAAAACATTCCCGGCCTCAACAAGCTTAATAATTGCATTCTATACGTATGTAAGGACAGGTGGTCACCATGATCAATCGTGCGATAAAGTACATCTCAAATGACTCCCTCATTATCGCTCTCCACCTATTTGGTAGCCAAGGTGCGGTAACCTACGCAGAATAGCACCTTTTCTGCAGCACAGTGGCAAGGCCGCCTCCGTTAAGCAGACTGCGATTTTTACTTCCGTACAAACGCACATACTCCAGACAGAGCCGAACCAACAGCCGTGGTCGATGGTGATGTTTGGCTTCTGAGGCGCTCAACTGTGCGGTCACCAGCGCCCGTACAAAGTCCCAATTATTTCACAGGCCAGTTGTTTTCGCAGTCCAATCTAGCTACTGTCACGAATGATGAGAATGATGATGAAATGACAAGGAAAACGCAAACATCGAGTCCACTGGCTGAGAAAATCACCGACCCTGTCGGGAATCGAACCCGGGGCCCCATGATCAAGAGATAGCAACGCTAGCCACTAGACCACGAGCTGCGTCCACAGCCGCGGTCGCTTGTCGTTACAAAAGGTACACTGCAACAGGTTCACATAACTTAACTAGCATTGCTAATCCCATATCTCGCTCCACACGGCGTGGTCCATGCACGAGTACTCTGCCAGAAAAACCACCTGCAGGCTCGCCTGACGCACCTCGTCGAGCGGTCTGAGAGCGCTTCTCGAACCACCCCGCCCCCTAACAGTGAGGCAGACCTCGTGCGCAAGGAAATTAGCGCTACCACTGGCCACAGACCGTCTCATGATTCACTATTTCAGGCACCGTGGAAATAAATAATCTTTTTTGTCAACTTATAATTCTAAATTAATTTCATTGGTGAAGAACTTACATCAACTTTGCTTTTTGCAGATTTTGGTGCTATTCAGACTCACAGGAAGTGTGTATATCAATAAAGATTTGTGATTGGGGCTACTTGTCTGCTTTTGTTGAACAGGATGAATCACAGAGCAACGACCAGTTAACGAACATTTTTCACGTTACTTGTTGCAGATAGTACTTTTTTGTACAGATACTTTCAGTCAAGGGAAGAGCTACAGAACAGTGGTTTAAGGGGTGTTGGAACGCCCTATCCCGACAACGTTAAATTTAGTGACTTGGCTTCCCTGTATTTCAGGAACCACTACAGCCATTAACATGAAACTTTTACAGGATATTATCTGTATGTTGGTAGTCTACTGAACTACAATAATTGAATTCCAGCCAGTGCTTTCGGAAATACAATTTTTTTATTACACGGTTAAAATTTTGTGTACTTTTTTGTACGTTATCTTAAATAATTTTAATTGTACATAACATTATGTTCTTCTTTTAGTTCAGTAGACTCAGTATATGTATGTTATTACTCTCTGAAAATATAAATACTCTACTCGAAGTGGTTTCTGACATTTAGGGAAAAATGCAGCGGAAAATGTAAATTTTCAGGCATCTAAAGTTTCAAAAGACTGTAACTCACTTAATATATGCTTCATTTCTTATTTTTAGTCACTCAGAAGCACCTTACACTATACTCTGTATTAACTTCTTGAACTTTTTCCAAGTTCTTTCTTCCGTCCTTCTTTCTGGACTCCTTATTGGCCAACTGTGCTGCATACTCTGCTTTATCAATGTGAATCTTGTCCATCCGTTCAAGTTCTCCGATTCAGGTAGCTCCAGCATGAATTCCCATATGCTGTAGCACTTTCACCCTACCAATTTTGCTACCATTAAAAGCAATGACAGCATCACTGACTCCCCACCTTAGTGTCTCTATTCCCACAAAAACATTTTTTGGTAAGAGAGTCCATATAAGATTACTGAACGACTCATTGGGATTTTGAGTCCGACCATGCATTCACTTCTTCAGTAATTCAGGATTTGCCAGGTCTCTGTAAATAGGTTTTATCATATACATGACTGCTGCTGGGAGGGAATGTTAATGGCTGTATGGCCTGTTTGAGTAGTGGGCATTGCGGTAAATGCACCAAGAATCAGGTCCAAGATGGCAAATGTGGTATACTGGCTTTTCATCAGTTGACTGTCTGATGAAGAAAGTAGCCCATACTGCCTGCTTCATTTGCAGCAAATCCTAAGTATCATTTCTAATGGCTATCCCATAATACTGCTGTAGTTCATCAGTCATTTTGTCTCTCAGCCTACCTCCTATGGTTTTAACACCAGAAAATTTCCTGTCTCTCAAACTTTGTTTCAACTTCCTCAACCTGGTGTCCATTCTCTTCTGGATATGAGCAACACATTCCAGTTTATAAAACAGAAATCCACAGCCTTGTATATCAGAAATTACCGATGTTATTAGATCTTGAAGTAATGTACGTAAATTTTTTTAACATTTTCAACCGCTGTAGATTATACTTAAAAAATGAAAAAAAACTTCCCGTGTGAGTTTATAAGGGATGTATATATTTTGTATGGAAAATTGGAAATTTTATAATGAGGTAAAAACCCGAAATTTGATTTTTTTGAAATTTCAAGTATCAGTACTGGATGATTCGACATCACTCACACACTGATGAATTTGCAGGCACTTTCGTTCAAGCCGTAACTGATCATAAACAGCGTTAGTTGCAATGAGCTACACCGCAATATGATTAGCCTTTGAAGGTTCTCACATGACTGTGTTCCATATTTACCTATAGATGCTAATATATGTTTAGCAACGTTTAAAAAAGAAGAATACGTGCACAAAATTATGATTTTGGTCGCCTTTTTATTGGTAATGTGTAACTGCAGAGCAATACTTTTCTTTGCACTAAGTCTGACACATACTCGACAGATATATATCAGTGGTGCTGCAACACATGTGCCAAGGTAACCGCCAGGGGATGTACAGTGCAGTGGTCTTATTTATACAGCCTGCAGCTTGACATTCACGCTGTTCTTTAAGCATTTTAGTTTTTACACATTTTATGTAATTGTTTGGCGTATTTACACCTGTCATACGGCATTTTTCGGCGTACACATCGTCTCAGCATGTTCACAAAATAATACACTGCTCAGATAGTTTCATAGGGCTTCACACTGATAGACCAATAATAACGTAGTTTCTTTTGATTGAATTCTGTGGTCTTCTCATTGCGGAGCACAGACTGCTCTCCCACTCTCCTTGCCTCACCTCCCCGGGAGGGACCTTCAATATGACATTTATTATTGCATCAGCATTAATATAACACTAAAGGCCATTTGAAGGTTTTCCGATACCCTACTAAGGAGCAGACGGAATTAGGAGTAAATACAACAGTAACAGATGTGTGCAGTTTCACAAAACGTTTACCAAAGAATTCATAAACGTTACTCAAACATTGGGTTATCAGTTTCAGCAGATGCTACCCCGGAATATCTCAGACCGCCTATTATAAATAACTTCAGTAATATGAGCATGTTCACGGCAGTAGTAATATATTAAGATTTTAGTGCTATACTGAGTGTGATTCTGATGACATGTACGTATTGCTTTCACCATCGAAAGATCCAGTAATCTACACATTTTTGTACATATAACCTCTAGTGTCTGCAGTAACCAATGAGATGTCTTGGAGGTACAACAAGCGTTGAAGTCGAATTCTTAGCATCACAACTATTGCTTAAAGCACTAGAGCATCAATAATCAATGGAAAATCGTAATTCTTCTATAAATCACAAAAATTATACATCTGGAATACAGTAAAAAATCCAGAAATTTTTGTAATGCACTCTTCTATTCTTAGTCTACGTCTGTTGTCTAATACTAATAGCCGCAACTACTCCCCCAACACAAAACAACATATCCAAGCTTGCCTTGCAAACACAATAAAACCCCTAATTACCACAAAAGCGTGACAAATCAATACAAAATATCCTGCAAAATAATTATTAACCTATCATAAAATAAAATTTACCCACAAATTATCATTCACAAATAATATACCAAAATGCCATAACTTCATTCACTATTTGAACAAAATTCACAGACGCACGCTACCGTCGCACATGTCATCAGAATCACACTCAGTATAGCGCTAAAATCTTAATATATTACTACTCCCGTGAACATGCTCATATTACTGCAGTTATTTATAATAGGCGGTCTGAGATATTCCGGGGCAGCATCTGCTGAAACTGATAACCTAATGTTTGAGTAACGTTTAAAAAGTCTTTGCTAAAAGTTTTGTGAAACTGCACACATCTGTTAATATTGTATTTACTCCTAATTCTGTCTCCTCCTTAGTAGGGTATCGGAAAAACTTCAAATGGCCGTTAGTGTTATATTACTGCTGATGCAATACAGGGAAGTTTTGTGCTGGAATTATTGCTTCCTTGTTATGATTATTTGTTTTGAGGCATGTAGAAATGTTTCTAGGCAAATGAGTGCTGTTACGGATTGCTTTTTTTAAAAAGAACCATTTTGTTATACCAAAGGGGATAAATGTTCAAATGGCTCTGAGCACTATGGGACTTAACGTCTGAGGTCATCAGTCCCCTAGAACTTAGAACTACTTAAACCTAACTAACCTAAGGAGATCACACACATCCATTCCCGAGGCAGGATTCGAACCTGCGACCGTAGCGGTCGCGTGGTTCCAGACTGTAGCGCCTAGAACCGCTCGGCCACCCCGGCCGGCATACCACAGGGGAAAGAATATTTCGTGGCGTGACTTGTTACTGCTTGAAGAATTAAGTTTGGTGTATTTTTGCACCTTGGCGTAGTTGGAATATTCACAGCAGTTATGAACTATCTCTCGTAATTAACATTATGGTTGGATTAATGGGAATCATAGCTGCATGGTGACTCATTTCATCACTAATAGGGTATATTTGTAGTCTGTGTGTTCTTTGCTTGGAATTTTGGTTACTTGTTATGAGCTGGGAATTTATTCCGTTATCTTTGGAAGAATGCCCGTGATGACGATTGTTTCGTAGAATATAGCTTTATATAGGTTTAGAAAGGATAATCTGCTATATGTGGCATGCTAGTGGCACCAGACATATTGTGGATGTGAATTGGTTTTGCCTACAACAGCCCTGTTTCCAGTAGGTGGGTGCACACTTTGTTTATTCCGTATATGACCTAGGGGTTGATATCTTACATTGTTACTAGCAGGGGTGATGTAACAGTGCAGAATTCATGGCACTACACCCTGCTACTGGATCGCCACATTATGTATCGTGATTCATCACTCCACACAACGTTTTTCCACTGTTCAATCGTCCAATGTTTACGCTCCTTACACCAAGCGGGGAGTCGTTCGGCATTTACCGGCGTGATGTGTGGCTTACGAGGAGCCGCTCGACCATGAAATCCAAGTTTTATCACCTCCCGCCTAACTGTCAAACTACTTGCGGCAGATCCTGATGTAGTTTGGAATTTCTGCGTAACGATCTGGATAGTTGTCTGACTATTATACACTAAGACTCTTTGCAACTATCAGCGGTCCTAGTCAGTCAGCAGACGAGGTCGGCCTGTAGGGTTTTGTGCTGTACGTGTCCCTTCACGTTTCCATTTCAGTATCACATCGGGAACAGTGGACCTGGGGATGTTTAGGAGTGTGGAAATCTCACGTACAGACATATATAAACATATGACATAAGTGACACCAATCACCTGACCACGCTCAAACTCCGTGAGTTCCGCGGAGCACCCCATTCTGCTCTCTTACGATGTCTAATGACTACTGAGGTAGCTGATATGGAGTACTTGGCAGTAGGTGGCAGCACAATGCAATTATTATGAAAAACGTATGTTTTAGGGCTTGTCTAGTGACTTTTGATCACATAGTGTATGTCTATGTCGACGCTTTTAATTATGAAGCCATCTGTCCTGACTGCTGATTCATGTCTCAGCAGAGAGACTGTTAAAAGATTCTCCGAGACAAGAAACTATGTTTGAAGAAAGAGATTCACTACATTCCGTAATACATTACAACAAAAAGTGTACATTTGCGGAGGTTTCGTTGGTGGAACTATCTGAAAAACAGTGAATCCGACGATGCGACGTATAAGATACTGCTGTGACAGCTCTTTACAGCGTCCTTCAAATAGCCTTAAGGTGTGCATTCTAATGTAGTTTATGGCTGTTGTACCCCACTGGTTATAGCGTCACACGCAGCGAGTGTACTGTTCACGCCGTGCTGCAACATTCGTCGCTCACTTTACGTTATTATTAGCGGCGTTATGTATCTGTTGGCGGATGAGCCATAACCTGCGATGTTTTACGGCCGAGCTGTCTGCGAAGCGAACAAATAGAATGATATTTATTATGATATAAATACCGGCAACCGGTCCGTATATCACTCTGACATTTTACGTTAAGAGCCGTTGCGTCCTGCATTCCGCCGATTTCCTTTTTGAGAAAATAAAAAGTAAAAAAAGAGGCTATCGTCTAACAGTTTAATCAGCGTAGTAAATTACACTCACCCAGTGGTCACGAGAAGTATGCAGCGTGCAAATGCCGCCTGTTACAAAACGCCCCTCATTCACATGCAGTAAGATCTCTGTAAGCTGAATGCTGCTACTCACGATCGTTCCATTCCAATAAATCCTCAGCAGTAAACGAATAGTTATAATGACAGTCATACTTTACGTCCTCCAGCTTGTTACACTTTCCAGTTTTTCTTCATTTACTGGAGCATCTGATTTTACCCTTCAGTTTCTCATTTTGCATTTTTGAAGGTTTATTTTAGTGTTTTTGTGAGAAAAAAGTCTGCAGATGATACACAGCTTCTCTCAAATTCAGCGGAAGTTTTCAGATTAGATATTGATATCGCACGAAATTGACTTCGCAAATCTTTCAGATAAACGTCTTCCTCGCAAGGGAACTACGTATGCCACAGCAGTAAGCTGCAGGAGACTAAATGAAATAAGTCTGCGATTTAAAATGCCCTCACGATGAAACAGATATACAATTTTGACAGAAACAATGTTTTCAAAGTATCCCTTTGGGCATTTGCTTTAACCGGTTTAAGGAAAACATATATAAACGGATGGGTGATTTGAGCCCTTCGCCTTCCGAATATGAGCCTAGCTTTAGACAGTTTGTACTGAACAGTTCATAGACACGCCACCTGATTGGCAGTAAATTATATACGGCCACTAATAGGAAATAATAATAGATTCTCCGTTGTTATTTGCTCTATTCGAAAGTTGGATCCCTTCATTTTTATCAAGAAAGAGAATTAATTATGAATAAAATCTCTGTCCTCAAGCCGCCCCCCCCCCCCCCCAATTCGAATAAAATTCTCAAGCTTTCGATGGGCACCTACGCCATCGTCGTCAGGAATAAAACCAGTCAGTGGTTTTACTCCTGATGACGATGGCGCAGACGGGCATCCAAGACAATAGAATTTTATTCGAATTGACGCGGACTGACAACCAGAAAGAGTTTATTCAGACATGCGACAGCGAAAGACTTGGCGGACACAGAATTAATTATGTTTGCAGTTATTGTCTAGCTGGCAACATATGCATGATTAAAGAGAATCGTGAAATATATTCTGCTGAAAAGTATTAACTGATTATGCACAAATAAACTTCCTTACAAGTTTGGAAACACACAGAATTTTCTGTGTTTTACTAACGCTATTGATGAATAGAACGTAATAACTTCAAGTTGTGAGCAGAATTGGAAACTGTAGGTTTCCGTGCGTATTTACTAACGGATAACTCATTTGGAGATCACATTAAAACGTTTAAGGTACATAAATTTGCCACGCAAGTAATAACAAAAATTGCGTATACTGATGTAAGTAAGTTTTTTGAGTATCTCCATTTACTGATAATTTTTTCTGAATGCTATTTTGGTGTAACTATCCAATTGGAAGGGCAATTACTGTGAATTAACCATGTAGATCATATACTCATGTACATAGCCCGACAGAATACAAGAATCATCCAGAAGGGAAAGAGGAAACAGAATGAAACTTCACCGGTTAAAGGCTATGCGATATTATTTTAGTTATTCTAATTTCGAGTCAAATTTACAAAGAACTTGGTAGTATGGGGTTGCATCCCCTCTGGCCTGGATATGAGCACTAATTCGGCTGGGATATGTGTCCCAAAGTCCTTGATTACTATCCTGGGGCAAGCTGGCTCTAAAATTTTTAATGTATCCTTAATATCCCGGACACTGGCAATAGAATGAAGTTGAGATCCTAGCTGTTACCACCTAGGGATGTTGCGCCAGCCACGAGAGTACCTCAACGTAATGCAAACAGTTCATAGCGACGCGTACTATGTGCTGATGAGCATTGTGCAGATGAAGAATGAAACCATGGTACTGTAGCGTGAGAGGCAAAGGTGAGGACGTCGGATGGCCGTGTCGTACTGTTCTGCCGTCACACTGCCCTTACTGATTAACAGACCTCACCTGAGGTCATAGCCGATGGATCCACACACCATGAGGCCAGGATAAACACCGATGTGCCTCTTCAAAACGTTGGCAAAATGGAACCGCGACATACAAGACAACGATGGTCATCCGTGGCAGTGTAGAAAGGCAGTGCATCATTGAACACACTGCGACACCTTTCACCAGCAGTTCATGCCTCCCGGTCTCAGCCATTTGTGTTGTGTCGCTTCTGGACTGGAGAGTTTTGATTCTCGTAACGTGACTGCTTATCGCACCTATTATATTGGTGAAGTAGCTAACAATGGTTTCGGTAGCTCACTGCACTGACAAGGATCTGACTTTTCGTGCCGTAGCAGACATAGTGTGGAGAGTACTGTAGGTGTTTTTATTTGGTTTAAGGGCCATGGATGAGACGGTAATTTCCTAGTACATCTGTTACTCTCCGATTAGTGGTGTGGAATAAAACAGAACGTTGCGGAAGTTCATTACACGTTATGAGTGCCAGGTGGAGTTATAATGTGGTTACTATGCTCTTGGTGCACAGTACAGTGATCCTTCCTGGAGATGGTCAGACGTGGGTGACCGGAACTTTGTAGGCGAGTATGTGTGCCCTCACGTTCCCAGTTCAACATACGATTTCCCTACAAATCTGGTTTTTGCACTATTCCACAAGCTATCAAAATGTAGACCAATTACGAGGCCCCTTGGAAATTCTTTCATGTGCTGATAACACAGTCTCAACTGCGTACGTGGCATCTCCGTGACTATCACAGTGATCAATAAGTGTCTTAGGCTTTTCATGTCCTTGTGTATCCTACCAGGCTTCGTAACAACACTAAAGACGAAGAACAATGATTGAATCTGTTGTCCGTTCTACCTGTCACAGAGAACTGCAACTCTTATCAGTAACAATCCAGCCACCGATGGGTTCTTGAACGAAGTTACTTCGTCATCCAACCACGTCCTCTGCGTGCTTTTACTATTTAGGTCAGACGGTTTTCGCTAAGCTGGAGCGGACAATGTGACGAACTGTGCTACATTGTTTCACATCCTTAAATATCCCGTGTTCTTCATACATACGAAAGATGTTTGCCTAAAAACCCCATTATCTTATTATATGACACCGGTAATGAGCACCTGGATTTGGATATTATATAAAGCACATTGACAATTAGGCAATGTCCGAGTCAATTGGCGTATCATAGGATAACTATACGTCTTACGTTTTTGTACCGTGCATATCGAGAAATATCTTCGGATCTACGTTGACCTCTGGCATCTGGATCTCCGACAGCCTTAAGAAGAGACCTACAATTCACGGTACTAAATACTTTAATGAATGTTAAACACGTGGATGACTTTGCAAATATCAATGTGGCACAGCATTCAATTTCGAACCATCGCTGAAGGGACCGGACGCCATAGGGCGGTTTCCGATGTCCGAAGGATTGAAGAGTTGAGTGAAACCCACTAATGTTGACTTTTTCACTAACTTACACTGATGAATCGAAATATTATAGCCACTGAAGACGGTAAGACTGATTGGTCCTGTGGCTTTACGGGCACGTGATGTGATAAGAAATACGTACTGTCTGATCAAAAGTATCCAGATACTTGTTAGTGGATGTTAATATCTAACATGTCACCTTTATGAAGGTTTTGAACTCTGATTAGGACAGTTTCAATTAGGTGTCTGAATGCTTGAGGAAACTGATTGCCGGTTCATCCTCGAGAGCTGTAACCAGAGGACACTACACTTCAGGATCGTTATTTAACACAAAGTATTGCCTCACATACTGACTTACGACAGGGTGCACGGACATATTGATACAAACAAACAACGCCTCTGAACTGTACTGTACGCAGTACACAGTGATGTAGAATATGTTCATACATTTCCGCAATTAGGATTTCCTTAAGCGCAATAAGGGGACGACACCATGAGCACGAAAAGCACCCTCATACTGTAGGACAAACTCCTCTGTACATCACTGTTGGCGCTATACATGATGACAGTTAACGTTCTCCAGACATTCGCTGATCGAAAATCCTTATATCGGACTGAAGAAGGATATATTGTTATTTATCAATCAAAATCACTTACTTTCAGTCATCTAGTGTCCAACGCCTTTACACAACCTCAACCGTTGCTTTGTACTAACTAGAGAAATGTGTGCCTTTCGATAATTGTACCCCCATTCTTAATAATTCTCTACTCAGAGTTATTGTTCTAGCTGAACTGATGGCTGCACATTTCATCTCACGAGTGATTACTTCCGATGGGTTCATCGGTTTTGTACAACACGCTCCTCAGTCCACAACTGTCCCTGTCCGTTCGTACATTTGGCCTGCCTCGTCTTGGTTTACCTGTTTAATTTTTTTTCAACTGACTGCGGGAGCTTTAAAAGGGTCGAAATGTCCCTAGTGGGTCTACCACTCAGGTGACACCCAGTAATTACTCCATGTTCGAAGTCACTGAGCTCTCCTGATCGCCCTATTGTGCTGTTGCTGCATCTCTACTGACAACACAATACCTGGACCGTCTTTTGTGTAAGTTGATCTGTCTCTCGTGATGTCTAGTAGTTAATTCCACATCACAGAGATGTGCTCAAATTCCTCTGATCACACATTGCATATAAGAGCAGCAGAGACAAAGGGAGAATGGAGATGATGCGGATCACATGTGGGGAAATCCATTGACATAAGCGACTTTTACTCCGTTTTCAAATGATGACCCTACGACATCGTTAACTATGATTGCAGTTGATGCAGGGCCATCGGGAATGAATCATGCTTCATTCGAAATGTGTTGCTTGGCCGGATGAATCACATTTCATGTTACATCGGAGGGTGGTCCTATCCGTATAAGCCATCAACTATACAGACTGCTGATCCAAACATCCATCACGACACAGACGCTAGCTAGTGGACGCAGTATTGTGTTACTGGGACATACCACTGTGATTTCTCTGAACTTGTGGTAAAAATCAAAGGCATTATGACACCGCTCAAATTAGTTAACATAATTGCAGACCAACGTAATCCCTTCATGTTTGATGTCTTTTGCCACGTCTGTACTATAGACGCCTGTCAATGACTGGGCGGCCAGAGTGACCGAGCGGTTCTAGGCGCTACAGTCTGGAACCGCGCGACCGCTACAGTCGCTGGTTCGAATCCTGCCTCGAGAAAGGACGTGTAAGATGTCCTTAGGTTAGCTAGGTTTAACTAGTTCTAATTTCTAGGGGACTGATGACCTTAGCAGTTAAGTCCCATAGTGCTCAGAGGCATTTGAACCATTTCTCAATGACTACAAAGACTAAGTTCTTTTAACAGCGTTATAGCAAAAGAGCCAGTGGGATAAGTATAATATCTTGTAGTTCCTAATAGAAGAAAGGTGTGAGAACAAAAACAAATACCGAAGTAGTGTTTTCACTAACAATAGCGGACCGCCTCCCCACGACATTGACGGAAAATCGTTGGGCTTAGCTCGGCGAAGGTATGTAGCTAATGGCTTAGCAACTAACATTTCATGGAAAACGAATCAGGAAGTGTGGGAGCTGGCTATATGTTGTTTCGTGACTAAAATAAATTATAAAATGAGATGAGAAGAGAGACAGTAATGATAAATTTTGTAAATTATCGTACGGCCTATTTAATATATTAGGTAACGAATTACTCACTTTATTTATAAATCAGAAAATGTCCGCATGGATTATTGTTCTTGTATGCTGTGAAGATAACAGCGGTATAGAACTGAGTGCGAAATTGTGAAAGATCGCAGGGTGTCTCGCTGGAGCGTCCACTCATAAGTACTCACTGCAGAAGAACACGTATCGATAGTGCGGAGAATATGGACAACGATGGCACTATCGGTTGGAGCACCACTCGTAATGCGTGGGCTCATCCTGGGAGATAGAGAGAAGAACATGAAGGGAAAAACCAGAGGCAATGGGCAGCTCGCAGCTGGAAACAGTGAACCCATTTCGTGACTCAAGTTACGTGCCATGGATATATGATCATGTAAAGCCGACGAAAAGCATACCTGACCTCTCGGGCGCTACTCACGATGAACCCCTGCATAGTTTTCAGTATGAAGCCTCTGAACCCACGATTCCACATTCACATTACACTCACGTGATGTCGATCATGTTCGCAACAATATCGTGGACCTTAGCAGTCATTACACATCGTCAGAGAGCTGAATGAGGCGCTCCGCGGAACTCACGGACTTCGAACGAGGTCAGGTGATTGGGTGTCGCTTGTGGCATACGTCTGTACGCGAGATTTCCACACTCCTAAACATCCGTAGGTCCTCTGTTTCCGATGTGATAGTGAAGTGGAAACGTGAAGCTACAAGTACATGACAAAAGCGTACAGGCCGATCTCGTCTGTTGACTGACAGAGACCGCTGGCGGTTGAAGAGGGTCGTAATGTGTAACACGCAGACATTTATACAGAACGTCACATGGGAAATCCACACTGCATCAGGATGCACTGCAAGTACAACAACAGTTAGGCGGAAGGTGAGAAAACTTGGATTTCATGGTCGCGCGGCTGCTCATAAGACACACATCACGCCAGAAAATGCCAAACGCCGTCTCGCTTGCTGTAAGCGACGTAAACATTGGACGATTGAACAGCGAAAAAACGTTGTGTGGACGAACTAAGCACGGTACGCAATGTGGCGATCCGATGGCAGGGTGTGGGTATGGCGAATGCCCGGTGAACGTCATCTGTAGCTTGTGTAGCGCTAACAGTAAAATTCGGAGGCAGTGGTGTTATGGTGTGGTCATGCTTTTCATGGAGGAGGCTTGCACCCCTTATTGTTTTTCGTGGCCTATCACAGCACAGGCGTACAGTGATGTTTTAAGCACCTCCTTGCTTCCCACCCTTGAAGAGAAATTCGGGAATGGTGATTGCATCTTTCAATACGATCGAGCACCTGTTCATAGTGCACAGCCTGTGGCGGAGTGGTTAGACGACAATAAAATCCCTGTGACGGACTGGCCTGCACAGAAACCTGACCTGAATCGTACAGAACACCTTTGGGAAGTATTGAAACGCCGACTTTGTGCAAGGCCTCACCGACCGACATCAGTACCTCTCCTTAGTGCAGCACTCTGTGACGAATGGGCTGCCATTCCCCAAGAAATTTTCCAGCACCTGATTGAACATATGCCTGCGAGAGTGGAAACTGTCATCAAGGGTAAGGGTGGGACAACACCATATTGAATTCCAGCATTACTGATGGAGAGCGCCACGAACTTTTATGTTATTTTCAGCCAGGTGTACGGATACTTTTGATCGCATAGTATATTTCTTCTGTGTGAAAATACGTATGTAAAGATGTTTAACGAAATGAGTACCAAAAAACTATGGGAACTAGAGCTTATAAGGAGGCTTACGGGGAGTCATTGTTATCCTTCACTCTTCGAGGAAGGAAGAGAGAAGGCGGGATAAAATAATGGTGCCATAAGTACCCACCAGTCCACATAAAAGGTGGTTTCATGAGTGTATATGTAGATCGACTATCAGTTGCTATTAATTTCTAATGTAACGAATAGCTTTATTCCCAAGAAAAGGGAAGTTGAATGTGAACTAATTTAATTAGTGTGATGGACTCCAGTTGAAGGATATCTTGGCTAGTCAACTCGCTACTTGCCAACAAACACTACATTGTTAAGAATATCGCAACAAGAACCGTAAAATGTCTTTCCCTTAATTTAGCCGTATTAGGAAGCCTGAGTTATTCTTAGCAGGTTCGTTAGCTCCTTAAAACTCGTTTGCCGGAGAATACTAGTGGGAGCCGGAGGGTGCTTAAGCAGAACATTCTGCGAGGCTTACTGGAGCCGTGCTCACTGCAGCTTTCATCGCGTTAAATGAGAGTAGCGGATACTCTCACAATCGCTAAGCCTCTTTCTCCCTTTTTTTCGAGCTAGCTCAAGTGATGTTCTCCGTAATCGGATAGAGATGTTATTTTCGAATAACACAATTAAAGCCCGTCAATTACGCGGATGGATGCTTCCAGAGAAAGAGAGAGAGAAGAGGAGAGAGAAAGAGGGTCGTGGACGATGGAAAAAAGGGGGAAAGAGAAAGAGCGAGAAAAGGAGAAGAGCTGAAGGGAAATAATATGGTCCATCAAATTATGAGTTGAGCGGTGGCAGAGGTTCACATTGTCACTGCTCTTGCACGCACCTCGGCTACTTCTTACATCACGCCTTCTGATGTAGGCTGCCTGCAGACATTAGCTATATGTCCCACTGTGCCTGAAATGAACCGGAACGTAAACTAAAGTCATTATCTTGTACTTTATTACTAGTTACGCTTCATATTTTTACTGTAGGGGTGGAAATATCACTGCAGCAATTTAAGGAATTTTTTTATTTATTTCAGAGAGACGGCAAGGAAGGCACTCACTCTCACAATAAACTATGGGTTAGAACTTAGTAGAGCCTGTCGCGAAACGTGTCTTAGATGCTGACATTATAATTGACTAACAAAATAAATTAGTAATTTAATTTCTCGTGTATGTGAGAAGACTAATTTAACAGAAACCTTTTTAACATACTATACATAAGATGAATCAGAGTACACTCTACGGGCACATCTGAACGTCTAGTTCTAATATTTGCTGCCGATAAAAGAGCAGAGCGGTGTTTGCAATGTCCAATTATTTAGTTTGTGATACCATATTTTGCTCACTATTAATTTCAAATTGTCTGTGACTCTGGAATTAGTATTAATCTGACACACTCAAAATGTATGTAAATTGGGCGTAAATACTTTTAAAATGATATTAATGAATCGAGTGACAGTGCATTAATTACTTTTATGCAAATTAGTTACAATTTTATCTGTTTATAATTTATGGTCGACAGTTCTTTTAAGCCCTCACACAATGACCTAATACTTGACTGGCGTTGAACTCTTACTCTATATTGTTTCCTGTTTTTAAGCCACTAAAAGTTCGACTTCACTATAGTGTTTATTTACCCATATATTTACTTCTTTATTGTTGTCAGACTATGCTTTTCATGGTTTTTTAGCATAAAATGAAACAATTAATTGATCTCAGTGCAGGCATATATATTTAGCCACTTAGTTACAGACAGTGTATGAGCGTGAAAATGTTTCATGTAGGGCTAACTATGTTAATTATATCGTTTGCCTTACGTACATAACAATATATATATTTACAGTCAAACATAAGAGGACAAGAGTTTGAAAAGAGAAGATGAAAAAGGGAAAGGAGAGAGAAAAGGAGACATGAAGTACATGTAAATTTAGTATTTTGGCCAACAATATTGAGATATCGGATTATCGTTCATATGAATTCACCCAGAAGTAATGGGAAAGTGATTTCTAGACGTTAGCAACCAGTTTGTCTAGAAAGCTGGCGAAATTTGTAACTTTTCTGACGTTTAAAATTGAAAGAACTGGGTAAAAACGTTTTAGGTCTGAGACTAAAAGTAGTTCAGAACGTAAGATACTATCGTTTCAAAAGTAGTTTTATCCGAAGGATGTTGCATTAACAGTCATCTGCAGTTAATTTTAACATCTGTATTTTAGCCCTAATTCATTGTTGTAGCCATTCTTTGCACTTCATTGCACTACTTGAGGTATAGTGCTTTGTTGCCTCGGTTGTTGGTGAACCCCACAATGTGTGTGGCGTTCCTGTGCAGGTGGGTTACTTATACTGACAGGATATGGCTACTTTACAGGGAAGAAGCGCTTAGCTAATCTACGTGATCATGCTGTGTGTATTTATTCCCCAAGATATTTCAAATAGAGGACCTTCCTTTCCTGAAGCCTGAACGGTATTCACCTATCTTTGTATCACCTTGTGATTCCAGTCTGTTGAGTAATGCCTTGGATAGAACTTTTTAAGTGGCCTGTTAGTATGAGATACCTCTGTAGTTAATGGGGTCTGTCTTGTCATCCTTTTTGTGGAGTGCGTGAATCAACGCACTGTGGGGCGGCGTTTGGAATTTTGTTGTTAAAATGTGGAATATCTTTCCCAACGATGCATTTCCCGGCACATGCACCATATGTAGGGCGGCGTATGGAAATATTTGTTATTAAAATGTTACTATAATTTATTTTATGCTGTTGTTTGCCGTTCTCAACACTGGCTCTTTAACTACAATATTGGCAACCAGAAAGTGATTAGCAAAACTTGAAGCCTGTAATTAGAATTCCTAGTGCCCATTTCAACTGAGAAATACACTTATAGCTACAGTTTAGAGCTCCGAGGAATTAGGAGATTGTCTGGGATTCATAATCAAAAACGACTCTTTCAAAAATGTTCACTATATTCTGAAAGTCACAGACCAAAAAGAATCCACACAATCCAACTACCAGAGCAGTTCAGAGTCTAATGCGCTGATGCAACTATAACTGTACAAATTAAATGTTTAAGTGAATGCTCGCCATAATTTGATGATAATGTTCATCAAACGCCACGCTAAATAATGGTAGAATGTCTGTCCCGCGGTGGCACGTGAAAATACGACATACGTGAACTAAAGATAGATCATTAAAGTGATCCCAGAATTAACACTTCACTCGAAAATGATTTCTTGGCTACGCGTATCCCGAGTAACTTATTACGGCATCCGAGGCTGTGTATAGCAATGTTACCGACGCGACGCGACTCCCGGCACAGATGGTGCGCTGATCGACGACTGGAGCGAACTGGGGCCTTAGTTCCTCTCGCAGCGTTCTTATATATAAAGCCGCGGTGCGGACGGCTAAGGGAACGCCGGATTAATTCCCGTGTCCCGACTAGCCGCTGGGCTAGTAATGCACCACTTTAAGTTATTGAATAAATCATTTCTTCCTTTGCTAATGGCCAATGAAGCTCTCAATTTAAATTTGCAATCAGCACACTGGTAAGTAATCATAATAAAAGTCTGACGTGGCTAGGTCCAATATCTTGGGCGAGAGAATTAATGTAATTACACTACACGCAGTAGACGAGCTCTGAACTTACCCTTTGGAGATACGCTCTCGCTATAGTTTTATAGTTATTCCGTTGAAACTTCTTACATATTTATGATTGCAGCGTATCTCCCTTCTACTTAAATTTAAACATCCTAGCCTTATTTATTCGCCTACTTAATCTATCTTGCTTCTATAATTTTTAAGAAGAAAAAAAGAAAATTTTGAATTACAACTAAAATTTTAATTTGTGAGATCCAGAATACTCTTTCTACTAAATTATTATGCAAAAGAAATCTAAATATAAATTTTTAAGTTTCTAGCTCTTTTCTGTTGCGCCAATGATTTTTACAGAAAAACGTCCAAATCTCGAAAATGGTTAAAGCTATTGAGCTGATATTCAACACACATTTGTTTAGTTTTGCTCCTGACATGCTAGAAACGTTTCAGGTTATTTACTTGATTTTTAAAGTATTGCGCAACATTTATGACTTCAGAGCTAGTTACAGCGGATTGGCTGGCACACAATGGAAAGATTGCTGTGAATTTTATACGGCGTGAGTAGGCTGCTTCCGTACAGCACATTTCAGTTCCTGTGGAATTTTCTCTGTATTTCATATTTCTGTAAGGAATTCATGGATTTTGGCCGGCCGGTGTGGCCGAGCGGTTCTAGTCGCTTCAGTCTGGAACCGAGCGACTGCTACGGTCCCAGGTTCGAATCCTGCCTCGGACATGGATGTGTGTGGTGTCCTTAGGTTAGTTAGGTTTAAGTAGTTCTGAGTTCTAGGGGACTGATGACCTCAGATGTTAAGTCCCATTGTACTCAGAGCCATTTAAACCATTTGAATTCATGGATTTTCGTAGTAATGGTTTGGTCCTTGAGTTTCCAGATCTCAGAGGTAATTCTCCTGAGGCTCTTCTGGTTCCTAATTGTTTTATAATCTCTCCAGTCTCTGTTATTGAAGGAAGCTTTGAATCTGGGTTTGGTAATATTTTCGTGAAAACTAATTTTTCTTCATACTTCTCGCAGTTGCGGAATTTATTAAAATAATGTTTAAGAATTCTGCGGTTTCCTTTAATAGTTGTTTCCAGAGATCCGTCTATTCTTCTGAAGCAAATATTTAGGTAACTCTATATTTTCCCTGAAAATTCTGTAGAACTTGCACGAGTTATTTCTCTTGAAACCTTGTCAATTTCATTTGGTCTATTTTTGCTGCATATACAGTCATGCTCAAAAGTATCCGAACGACATGAATTGCATTTTGACTGATTCGCATGCAACCCACATAACGCAGCTGTCTAGCAGGTCCTCTAATCGCTCCTTGGTACAATCGTTTGACTATTAAAAATGGTTCCAACAAGTCACCGCTAGAAAACACTGCTCTGTATCGCAATAACTCAAGATGTAAAGTAATACAACAATACTACAAATATCAGGGAACACCTTATCACAGGTAAGACTGTCCTTAAGGCTTGTAAGCTCACATTTATTACAATAAATGACATACCTGAAATGTTACCACTTTCATTATTACGCCAGATAGGTAATGCACGTAGTAAGTTCGTCGTATTCATGATTTCCTCTTCGAAGTAACAATCCGTACTTATTATTTAACACAAAATTTAAGTCATTCACGAGCAGCTAGTTGAGAATATGTATGAAGTTCATATGACACGACCAACAGTCTCGTTCTGCGCATTGATTCAAACCCAGGTCATGCAGACTACGCAAAGATGTCGTGATTGACGGAAACTAACAGTCATTCCTGATTAGGCATACAGGGTGATATACCTCAATTTTAGGCAGTATCAATTAGCAAATACCAACTTTAAATTACATAACGCAAACATTTTTAACATGCGCGAATTCCTACTAAGCACCTATTGTCCATGTTAACGAACTACGAAAGATGTTAAATATTGCTTCTTCACAAGTAACGTACTTGAAATGCCGTGAGGTAAAGCTTTGTGTTGGACAGGAATTCGAACCCAGAAAATAATAGGATTGTCATCGAAGCACAATCAACTGTGACATATCGGATTTTCTCGGCAGTAGCCACATGTTATAACTGAAATGACGAGACGAAACATTAATTTTTTTTGCTTGCCAAGACTCCAACCCGGCACCTATCGCTGTTACATTCTAGAGAAAACGAACGTTAAATATGGGTTTGTTGCACCAGCAGCGACATGTGAGCATGTTTGAACTAGAAATAGTATGACGAAGAGTTCAGTGCTAACTGGGAATAGATCTCCACACATATCGTTCTTGACTACTCACAAAGAGACGTCAGATACCGAAATTTTCTCCACCAGCAGCTCGGAATAATAACTTGAACTTAAAGTGATCTCGCAAAAAGTTCTGTGTCTCACTAGGAGTCAAAAACGTAGAATATCGTTAGTGTTGACAACGAATGAAAATACACTAAAAATCTAAATTATTACATACCAGCACACAGGTGTTCTCATGCTAGAGCTTGTTAATACATAATGAAACCATTAGTGCGGGGCCAGGATTCGAACCTATTCCCGCGCAATATGTGGAGATGTTAAGGAATCTGCAGTTTTGAACTAACAACAAATTGTAGCTGAGCTATATTGTCTCGAAGGGATCAAATTCCCCGTTAAGGGCGGTCTGAATTGCATTCCCAGTTCAGAACCAATTCTATCGCGACACAAAAGCTCAGATAAAAAATGGAATAAGTGTCCTGTGAGCCTACATAGCGTTTGTTTCGTCACTAGAAATAAATAACTGGTATAAGAAAGGTAACTGGTGATAGAGTTTCTACATGTCACCACTCCAGACTTTATTGTGGCTCAACCTAACGTCTACTTGGTACAGAAGGAATATCATTTTTAATGTGAATTTCGGACGACAATGCCATTATATCTTCTTCACTTCGTGTAGTCAGAAGAGAATGTAATCTGTCTCTTCATATGTAATATCATTGACCGCAGTTGGAATCGAACCCATACCATAGATATATGAACCTATCATCAGCCCAGCAGACCACCAAATCCTCTTATCAGTGGCTGGTTGACCGAATCACCATGAAATAGGTGCCTCGGCTACCCAGTGCATGCATTCAACTATATTTTGTAATCATCAAAATAAAATCACGTAACTGCCACCAACACAGAACTGCAACAGTGTAGGATGCAGAAATTTATATAGGAAGTGTTCCTCTCTACTTGAGCTACTCTATTGCGCTATCCGTTTGTTGAACACGTCGTGCGGTGCAAAAGTATAGGTATAACTGTTTGTCTCTCATAAGTATTGACCTGTCGATATGCATTATGACACAGCGCTGTGGAATGTAGAAGTTCTGGGGGAATTGTTGTTGACTTATGGAGCTGTTATAGCTATGTGTCAGCTAGTGGCGTAATGGCAAGTATCGCGCACAGACAATAAGATGTCGCGAGTTCGAGTACATTCACGGCTATATTCTTTAAAACGCAATTCTGCTGTCTGCTAAAATTATCAATCTACTGGAACTTGTAACATAATTTCCTTCACTTCTCAACCCAAAGTAGTTGTATGTGGAAAAAGGGCTAACTTCTACGACATTTTGTTCGTTCCAGGTTTAATAGACAGCCAGAGAGTAGATGCATCTCGAACTTTTGTGTTATTTATGGGTAGAGCGCATCGTGTCAAAATACGTTGGAGAAGTATTTTCTACATTAGCTGTCGTCTGGTAGTGGCATTTTATTCTTCTTCCAACCTTGTTTTACAGCTTTAACACAGATTAAGTTTTCTACATGCATGTAATAACCAAACTGCAATATTATCAGACTGTTATATATAACATCAAAGAATTCGCATATGTCGTTGATTATTTCTGTCTAATGTTTACTATTGTTTTAACAACATTAAATTAAAACTTACGAAAATTGTGAACTGTACTATAAAAAATGAAATAAAACTACCCACAATAACCTCACGACGAAAGTCTGTTTTAATGAAACTGAGTATCTGTACACAAGCGTGCCTCTATCGTCACGAATTGGTAAAGTACTACTCACTTAGATTTTGATTGGGACTGCGTAAAATTGGTATGCTGTGTCATACGCAAGACGTATGCAAATGTGGCATTTCATAAATACAGTTATGTTTTCCCAGAAACCCAAAATTTGCTTGTCAGCAGCGGAAAGAGGCGTTACCTGTTGTGCAGCATTGTAAGTTTTTCACCATTGCACTATGAGCCGAAAGTATTTTCTTGCGATTTCCTTATCGATGTTTGATCTGACTGCTTGTAGCTCTTTCACAGAAGGGATAGATAGCCTACACTCATTGTGAGTGGAACTGCGAACCACGCTTTTTCGCAGGTCAGCACATTACCACAGAGCTGGCAAAGAAGTATGTGCATTAGTTTCCTCTTATGAAACAAATAGTGGCTAGAACACGTAAACCGCTATTTTAAGGACGAGATTAGTTGCGATTTCCTCGTGCGACTTTCCTGGGCTGAAAAGCGGAAATTTACAATCTTTTGTTACACCTCAACCGATAATAACTCAGATTATTCAATGGAAATGACAGGTAAAATCAAGTGAACTTTGAGGCTTAATTCCGTGCACACCAGGAAGTAACTCACCGATCACAGAGTTGCCAAACATACATTGCCTTGTTACCAAATCTCAGTTACGATACCACCAGGAAGAAGACGAACCGATGTGATCTTACAGTGGGCTGGGAAGTAACCATAGCTGGTGTCTGCAAGTCACGGCTGCTACTGCTTGTAATATGTAATGCGTCTGATTCGCAGTTCTGTATCTAGGGTTATGGACTGGAGCGTAGTTATTAATAATACTCAGAACTGACTGAAAATTAAGCATCACTTATCAGTACATCCCATAGTTATTTTTATATTTCTTTCGTAAGTGTACTCAAAACTAAGGAACTCATTTACAGAAGTTTTCGTGTGTTGCCGATAGTCGAGCACAACTAACAAATAAAAAAAATGAATGTGTGTGTGTGTGTGTGTGTGTGTGTGTGTGTGTGTGTGTGTGTGTGTGTGTTTTGCCAAAATTCAAGAGATCTTACTGCCTTCCGATATACATCGCTGTCAGTTCTTCCATAGAATTTGGTCGATATGACCTCTTTCAAGTTGTGTATGACAGACAATGGTTTGGAAAATCAATTGTTTTCGTTTGCAATAACCAGAAATATTTTTAATTCTCAGCTATCCAAGTAAAAATTTTTCGCAATATTAGTTCAAATTTAATATTCGGTTTTTTAATGTAGGATGTACTTCACAGTTGCAAAACTCGCATCCGACTCATTGACCTTACACTTAGTAACTGACCATAAATTCTAGCTCAGAGTGATACCAAATTAAGTAACCTAATGTAGCAAACATTGTTTGCCAGTGCTCTTTCTCACCGCAAAATACGCAATTCTCTCATTGGACTCCATAAGTACACTGTAATAGTAATTTCTGTGTACATGCAATGCATACGGATTAGAATTTAGTGGTGCTATCTCTTCCACTTCTGTTTACAATATGCCTTACCTAAACAGACCCTTTTATCATTACAGGCCCTGGGCAGTGCAACATCATACTGACAACAGTAATGTGCTTATACTGACAACATGACTGTTCGTTTACCTGATTTTGTAATCATTTACATATAACAACATCACCTTTCAGTGGGAGACATTTCGTCCCTCTTTTCCCGCTGTGAAATTTGTCAGTAAGCAAACCACGATTTAGTTCCGTTAAGACGATTTCTTTAAACACTGTCGTAGCTGAAGGAATTTAGTTTCGTCTTAAGTCGTCTCAAGCAGCAACGTTTACAGACATCTCAAATACGAAAAAGCTCATTATCGAGGTACGAAGGTTGTAAAACCAACTTCCCACAGTTTGTGTCAGCTAGATCTTTTCGTCTGATAGCACTGCGTACATATTTTGTCTATGAGTATCACACGTAGTGTTTCTGTAGCTGTGGGAATCATTGTTTGTAAACGAGTTTAACACTAATGGGTACGGTGCTGCTAAATATTCAAAATGATTATCAACCTAACTCTGAGTTCATCCGCAACCTGAGGCGAATTTATTACATTGAAGCTAGACTGTGTATCCTTGTCTTCCGTGAGTGTGCATTGGAAGGCACTTACACATACGTAAACAATATTACAATATTATGAATACTTCGAACGCTATGGTTAACGTTGCTCTCATAAACTACTTTTGTTTTTTAATTCTTTTGGGTCTTCAGCGTGCAATATGTGTTGTAGATACAGTCTTAGAGCAAGAAACTGACCACTGAGTCGTTCACGCAAGGTAAGCAATACAGTCGTGCTCCTCTGAGAATCCTATGCTCGATCTGGCAACGTTGTAGACTGCAGCACTTACAGGAGGAAGTCTTAACTTCAGCCTTAGTACTTTATTCTTGACTACGACCGTAGTCTTGAGGTAAAACTCGAGAATAGCTAATACGACGTCTGGTAACTGAAAGCACATGACAAAGTTTTTATCGCCCCTTTCCTCTCGGTGCTGAAGCTATGAGTGTAATTCGAGCGAATCTACAATTGATTTCGCTTTCTCGCACACTGGTAATAATAGTTTAGCCCAACAATGTTTTAGTGAAAGATTGCTTTGCCGACCATCTGCCTCTGAACACCGCATGCCTCTGAGTTCTCTGGAACCCGTTTACTGCCTACCGGAGGGGGCAGAGACACTGCATTGTCTCGCCTTCTGCCGACGACGTCTGCTCCACCTCGCACTCTCGACCATGTAAAATGCTTTACTGTTGTTGAGTGGGTACCGATAAAATCTGTCCACGATAAGTTTTTCACTCTTGATAGCAAAGGAGGCACAAAACAATTATTATTTGATGATTATTTTATTACACTAGAATGTAATACATCAGCGTAGCACAGAATTAATTTCATTTTTTCTGATGCAGTGCACTAGAATTAAAGCGTCACATTCTGTTCTTTTTCCTGTCACGGGAGGTTCTTCAAAGAATTTATTATTGTCATGGATTCATATGTGTTAGTCAAGGCACCGAGAGTAAATGCAATGTAATGTGTATGGTTTCTTTTTTTGATTCTCTATGATAAATGGATGCCAAAGATTGTGTCAATACCTATCACAACCTGCACTGTAGGTACTCAGGCAAACTGCTTGTTTTGAGGTGTATACCTTAATTAATGGAGAAGAGGACGCTGTACACAAGTGATATTTAAAATATTCAATTGGATTTAAGGCGACAAAATTGCCCATATTTGGAGCTATCCAGAGAAAAAGTAAGTTGCTAGAGCCGCTGTCAGCAAATGTCTGCAGGGAGTTCCTAATTGCTTCTGTGGAAATTTAGCATAGAGGCCCTATAATAGTCAAGAAGTGCATTTCCTTGATACTTATCGCCCTGGCATGTGAGTCGTAAGTGAAGAACGATATTGACATTCGTATCGCAGATGGTCGATTCGAATTTCTTCAGAGACGCTGGTATTGCGAAGCAGCTTGGCAGTCAGAAAGCCAAGAACTATGACCATTAACACAACTTACTGAGTTGAGCTACCAAGAGGATTTGATGTGTAAAGGTTTTCTTCCGATTACGATACAGAATTTTTCTGAAAATTCACGGCTAAATAAAATATATCAGAAAAAAAGCTCGCATACGCTGGCCCCTACCACGGTTAGGACTGACGACTGATTGAGCAGTTCTGACCCGAGCCACGGGCGGCGCCACCGGGCTACGGCCACACTGCTGCCTGTACGCGGAAGTGATTGCCCTGTCACAGTGTTGCCAAATGTTTGTGACGATGTTGCTAATTCTCAGCTGTGCTAGGAACAGCTCTGTAGCGGTATGCGAGGAGAATACCGTGCTCGTGCCATATGAGGATATAGAGAGGAGGCGCAGGGTTTGGTTAATATGCAGCGTTTTCTCCTTCCAGTTGTGTCAAACATTCAGGTGTATAATCTTCCACCACGATTGCAGTTTCCTACAAAATATATGCGAATAAAACACTTACCTTGTTACTTTATGACAAAATATTATTTCAGTACAATAAAAAGTCTTTGGAAATCACTTATGCCCACCTGTCACAAAAATAAGATAACAAACACTGTGCATCTCGAAATCGATTGCACCTATGTGCAATCTTGTGACGTTTAAATAAATCGTCTTAACGGCCGTACTCTACCGCATTTCACTGTTTGGAAGGCAAAAGGATTACTGGCAAGTTTCACAGAAGGAAAAGGGGGACGAAATGTCTCCCACTGGAAGGTCATGTTGTTTTATATAAATGATTACAAAATCAGGTAAAACGAACAGTCAGGTTGTCAGTATGATTTTGCACTGCCCAGGGCCTGTAATGATAAAGGGCCCGTTTAGGTCAGGCATATTGTATACAGAAGTGGAAGAGAGAGCACCACTAAATTCTAATCCGTATGCATTGCATATACACAAAAATTACTGTTACAGTGTACTTATGGAGCCCAATGAGTGAATTGCGTTATATGCGGTAAGAAAGAGCACTGGCAAACAATGTTTGCTACATTAGGTTACTTAATCTGGTATCACTCTGAGCTAGAATTTATGGTCAGTTACTAAGTGTAAGGTCAATGAGTCAGATGCGAGTTTTGCAACTGTGAAATACTTTCCTACATTATAGAAGCGAATATTAAATTTCAACTAATATTGCGAAAATTTTGTACTTGGATAGCTTAGAATGAAAATCTTTCTGTTTATTGCAAACGAAAACAATTGATTTTCTAAAACATTGTCTGTCATACACAACTTGAAACAGGTCATGTCGACCAAATCGTATGGAAGAACTGACAGCGACGTATATTGGAAGGCAGTAAGATCTCTTGCTTTTTGCTTTGGTAGTACTCGATAGCCATTTCTAGGACCAAGTAAATGAAGAAAGGCAGCGCGTTTTTGTTATCAAGTAAGGTCTTAATCAATTACTTTAGTTTTAATGTAATCTACGAGTTATTACTGATGTTTGATATAAAATGAAAGTTCTTGGGAAACTACTTCTATAGTGACCAAAAGGCATCAAATGATCTTCAAGTACAGTGGTCCAGCAGCTGTATGAAAAAAATGATAGTAATAATGACTGTAATACTCGAATTAACCGGTAACTTCACACTTCCCAGTGGATTTTCTCGAACTAAGAAATTTGCTGAATTTGTGAAAATTTCAAAATGGCTTCATATCGAGTCTATGATGCCTAGAAGAGTATTTACATCCTGCTGACATGAAAATAGCATAATCTCCGCTCCAGAAGCTTGTTTCTACTTAATCACTAATGGTCTCGCGTTTTTTCCAACGTGACTACTTTGTAACCTAAGCACATCACCTGTTACAGAACACTCGCAGGGCTGGGAAATGTGGCCACAATTGTCTGGTGGAACGAACTGTCACTGGTGCAATGCGTGGGTTCTGGCATTTACTTTTAAGAAGCACAAACAGATTTACTTTTTCCCTGGTAACATCAAGAGAAAGACGTTATAATCCAGAATTCGTATTAAACATCACATTCCTTCATTACTAACTGGGCAAAGCCGGTTTATGTTGGGAAATGACATAGGGGAAGTCAAGGTAAACAGAAATACAGTCACCAGTGAACTTACTTACATTAGAAAATTTTATTTTATTTGATGAACCGATAGCCATTTAAAGGAACAGGGCTCTTACTTTACTTGTACTTGATTGGACTAGAGACGTTTAAAAATTTGGTGCTGGACTGTGATTCGAATTCGTATCTCCTGTTTCGAGGACATGAATCTCTCGGAACAATATAGTTCAGGACCTGAATCTCTCGGAACAGTATAGTTCAGGACCTGAATCTCTCGGAACAGTATAGTTCAATCATTTCTTTCCTTCTCTAGGTTTTCTCCAAAGGTAACTATATAGGTCCGAATCCTGATCTAGTACAAAAATATTCATAATTTCATTTCAAGCCATATCACGTGCACACCGGCCCATTAGTGAAAATTAACGTGCATTTTTAATGTCTGTTCATGTGTTGCCAACAATCGCAATAGGCGTCGTTATTTCTGGTCAAACACATACAAAGCTTAACATTGGAGAGTAAGCACCTGATACTTAAACTATATTCGTGGATGCACGGTGGGTGTGCCGTTCGATTGTCGCTCAGGCACAAAAGTATGTATCCTTATTTTAGAGTCAAACACTTAGCAGCTGGTAAGAAAAACTGATACGTAATACTTGATTTTACTTAGTTAACAATCCGATTACGTGTTGGGTTCCTATCTCCGTCACAGAACTTCACGTCATGCACTTCATCTTTAAATGGATGCACACTTTGTTACTTCAGAGTAGAGGTATATCAGACATATTTCGTGGTTAGTTACCAGTGACAAAAGGATCTTGATAAAAGTCCCGGTTTATTACAAAAAATGTCGTTTTTTATTTTCAGGTTTAGATTTGGTTACTGGTATTGGCAAAAACTTGGGTAATTCATGACTCTTCATGGCCAGTCGTCAACATGATATGATTAGATTAATTACATTAGATTAATTCTTGCTTCATATATCATGAATACGATATTTCGTAATGATGTGGAAGGTGACATTTTAATCAAAGATTTCTTTACATACCACGGTTCAATTTCTTTACAATTTTCTGATCTCTATCATTCTTTTTGATTTTTATTTCTCTCTCTCTCTCTCTCTCTCTCTCTCTCTGTCACACACACACGCACACACACACATTCATCTTTTATTTTTATTTGTTTGTTGTGCTCGACTATCGGCGACGAACGGAAACTTCTGTGAATGAGGACACATACAAAAGAAGTATTAAAACAACTATTAGAGTTACTGATTTATGATGCCTAATTTGCAGTCAGTTCTGACTATTATTAGTAACTACGCTCCAGTCCCTAAACCTAGATACAGAACTGCGAATCAGACGCATTACGTATTGTAGGCCGTAGCAGCTGCGACTTGGAGACACCAGCTACGGTTACTTCCCACCCACTGTAAGATCACATCGGTTCGTCTTCTTCCTGCTGGTAGTGTAACTGAGATTTGGCAACAAGGCAATGTATGTTTGGCAACTCTGTGATCGGCGAGTTACTTCCTGGTGTGCACGGAATTAAGCCTCAAAGTTCACTTGATTTTACCTGTCATTTCCATTGAATAATCTGAGTTATTATCGGTTGAGGTGTAACAAAAGATTCTAAATTTCCGCTTTTCAGCCCAGGAAAGTCGCACGAGGAAATCGCAACTAATCTCGTCCTTAAAATAGCGGTTTACGTGTTCTAGCCACTATTTGTTTCATAAGAGGAAACTAATGCACATACTTCTTTGCCAGCTCTGTGGTAATGTGCTGACCTGCGAAAAAGCGGGGTTCGCAGTTCCACTCACAATGAGTGTAGGCTATCTATCCCTTCTGTGAAAGAGCTACAAGCAGTCAGATCAAACATCGATAAGGAAATCGCAAGAAAATACTTTCGGCTCATAGTGCAATGGTGAAAAACTTACAAAGCTGCACAACAGGTAACGCCTCTTTCCGCTGCTGACAAGCAAATTTTGGGTTTCTGGGAATACATAACTGTATTTATGAAATGCCACATTTGCATACCTCTTTAGTATGACACAGCATACCAATTTTACACAGTCCCAATCAAAATCTATGTAAGTAGTATTTTACCAATTCGTGACGATAGAGGCACGCTTGTGTACAGATACACAGTTTCATTAAAACAGACTTTCGTCGTGAAGTTATTGTGGGTAGTTTTATTTCATTTTTTATAATACAGTTCACAATTTTCGTAAGGTTTCCTTTAATGTTGTTAAAACAATAGTACACATGAAAGAGAAATTAAGCATCAACGATATATGCGAATTTTCTGATGTTATCTTTAACAGTCTGAAAATGCACATGCAGTTTATTGATTACATGTATGTAGAAAACTTGTTCTGAGTTACAGCAGTCAAACAAGGTTTGAAGAAGAATAAAATGCAACTACCAGACGACAGCTAATGTAGAAAATACTTCTCCGACGTATTTTGGCACGATGCGCTCTACCTATACATAACAGAAACGTTTCTAGATGCATCTACTCTCTGGCTGTCTATTAAACCTGGAACGAACAAAATGTCGCAGAAGTTAGCCCTTTTTCCACGTACAACTACTTTGGGTTGAGATGTGAAGGAAATTATGTTACACGTTCCAGTAGATTGATAATTTTAGCAGACAGCAGAATTGCGTTTTGAAGGATATAGCCGTGAATGTACTCGAACTCGCGACATCTTATTGTCCGTGCGCGATACTTGCCATTACGCCACTAGCTGACACATAGCTATAACAGATCCATAAGTCAACAACAATTCCTCCAGAACTTCTGCATTCCACAGCGCTGTGGGATAATGCATATCGCCAGGTCAATACTTATGAGAGACAAACAGTTATACCTTTACTTTAGCACCGCACGACGTGTTCAACAAACGGATAGCGCAATAGAGTAGGTCAAGTAGAAAGGAACACTTTCTGTTTAATTTTCTGCATCCTACACTGTTGGCAGTTCTGTGTTGGTGGCAGTTACGTGATTTTATTTTGGTGATTACAAAATAAAGTAGAATGCATGCACTGGGTAGCCGAGGCACCTATTTCATGGTGATTCGGTCAACCAGCCACTGATAAGAGGATTTGGTGGTCTGCTGGGCTGATGATAGGTTCATATATCTATGGTCTGGGTTCGATTCCAACTTCGGTCAATGATATTAAATATGAAGAGACAGATTCCATTCTCTTCTGACTACACGAAGTGAAGAAGATATAATGGCATTGTGGTCCGAAATTCACATTAAAAATGATATTCTTTCTCTACCAAGTAGGCTTTAGGTTGAGCCACAATAAAGTCTGGAGTGGTGACATGCAGAAACTCTATCAACAGTTACGTTTCTTATACCAGTTATTTTATTCTAGTGACGAAACAAACGCTATGTAGGCTCACAGGACACTTATTCCATTTTTTATCTGAGCTTTTGTGTCTCGATAGAATTGGTTCTGAACTGGGAATGCAATTCAGACCGCCCTTAACGGGGAATTTGATCCCTTCGTGACAATACAGCTCAGCTACAATTTATTGTTTGTTCAAAACTGCAAATTCCTCAACATCTCCACATATTGCGCGGGAATGGGTTCGAATCCTGGCCCCTCACTAATGGTTTCATTATGTATTAACAAGCTCTAGCATGAGAACACCTGTCTGCTGGTGGGTAATAATTTAGATTTTTAATGTATTTTCATTCATTCTCAACAATAACGATATTCTACGTTTTTGACTCCTAGTGAGACACAGAACTTTTTGCGATATCACTTTAAGTTCAAGTTGTTATTCCGAGCTGCTGGTGGAGAAAATTTCGGTATCTGACGTCTCTTTGTGAGTAGTCAACAACGAAATGTGTGGGGGCTCTATTCCCAGTCAGCACTGAACTCTTCGTCATATTATTTCTAGTTCAAACATGCCCACATGTCGCTGCTGGTGCAACAAACCCATATTTAATGTTCGTTTTCTCTAGAATGTAACAGCGATAGGTGCCGGGTTGGAGTCTTGGCAAGCAAAAAAAAAATTAATGTTTCGTCTCGTCATTTCAGTTATAACATCTGGCTACTGCCGAGAAAATCCGATATGTCACAGTTGATCGTGCTTCGATGACAAACCAATTATTTTCTAGATTCGAATTTCTGTCCAACACAAAGCTTTACCTCACGGCATTTCAAGTAAGTCACTTGTGAAGAAGCAATATTTAACATCTCTCGTAGTTAGTTAACAAGGACAATAGGTGCTGGGTAGGAATTCGCGTCCGTTAAAAATGTTTGCGTTATGTGATTTAAAGTTGGTATTTGCTAATTGATACTGCCTAAAATCTAGGTATATCACTCTCTGTATTCCTAATAAGGAATGACTGTTAGTTTCCGTCAATCACGACATCTTTGCGTAGTCTGCATGACCTGTGTTTGAATCCATGTGCAGAACGAGACGGTTCGTCGTGTCATTTGAAGTTCATACATATACTCAACTAGCTGCTCGTGAATAACTTAATTTTTTATGTCATTTTGTGTTAAATAATAAGTACGGTATGTTACTTTGAAGAGGAAATCATGAATACTACGAACTTACTACGTGCATTACCTATCTGACGTAATAATGAGAGTGGTAACATTTCAGGTATGTCATTTATTGTAATGTGAGCTTACAAGCCTTAAGGACAACCTTACCTTTGATAAGGTGTTCCCTGATATTTGTAGTATCGTAGTATTACTTTACATCTTGAGTTATTGTGATACAGAGCAATGTTTTCTAGTGGTGACTTGTTGGAACCATTTTCAATAGTCAAACGATTGTACCAAGGAGCGATTAGAGGACCTGCTAGACAGCTGCGTTATGTGGGTTGCATCCGAATCAGGCGAAATACAGCTCAGGTCGTTTGTATACTTTTGAGCACGACTGTACTTTCCGCTCTTGTAATATCTTTCGAGAATTGTTTCTGAACTTTGTATAAATCTGCCATGTCTCTTTTGTTATGTTGCTGCTCAACTTCGTCCAGGCGTGCATTCTACGTTCAATGGGCTGATTACAAATTGCGTTGTATCATCTATGATCCCAGTGCAATGCATTCTGAATTGTCTTTGCGAGGTCTGTCCAATTTTCTGTCTAATTTCTTCAATTAATTTGTCTCTTTTTATTTGAAAATATTCTGGTTCGAGTCTTACAACTTATAACGTTGTCTTTCTGATTCTTGGGACTACCCTAATTTTTACTTTTAGCATGTTGCACTCGAAAAATCCTTTGCCTGTTGTAGAGGACAAGGGGTTATTTTTAGGATATTTTCTTCGTTTTGCCACAGATGGCCCTGCAATTGGAGGAATAGAAATAGCTACACAATTGTAATTTACGACGCGCTACTCAATGGCCCTACAACATTCCATATTTGCGTCTTTTAAACATACCGTTATTGAAATAGGGACCAATGAGTTTGTTCCGCATGATGCCATGAGATACGTTAACCGACCAAGGACGTTGATGGTTAACTTTGCGTAAACAGTATTGCTTGTTATGCTCGTTAACGCTACGATGGTTTGTGAATGTAGACTCATTGGAAAATAGTACCTCGGCAAAAAGTGTGAGGTTCGTTGGCATTTGCTGAAGTGCCCATTCAGAAAACACTACCGTGTTATGGAAATCGATGCCATGAAGTTCTTACTGAAGTGATACGTCGTATGAATGATAGTTATGGCTATGCAGTACTTTGACAATACTACCTACGGAATAGCTTTGCAATTGCCGGGCGCTTATCCGCGGGTTGTGGTGTACTGCCGCTAGTACAGTTATTGGATTAGCTTCTCCTGTAACACGTTTGCTTCGTTTCCTTTTTCCGGTATGTACGCTGGCATCAGGCGTTAAGCTGTTCACAGCCTTGTAAAAGAACGAAGGAGAGTGAACTCTCTTTGGAACGCCCTCGGCATACAAAACAATAGAGACTTCAACATGTCCGCATGATAGGACCATTTTAATTTTTTCTTCTGTGGTTGCTACATTCATCGTCAAGATGAACGTCTGTTCTCCACATGATAGATAGGTGTGCAGGCAATAAACACGGCACAAGCCGCTATCTCTTCTACGTCTGCGCTGTACGTGTACTTCCGGCCGGGGTGGCCCAAGGGTTCTAGGCACTACAGTCTGGAACCGCGCGACCGCTACGGACGCAGGTTCGACTCCTGCCTCGGGTATGGATGTGTGTGATGTCCTTAGGTTAGTTACGTTTGAGTAGTTCTAAGTTCTAGCGGACTGATGATCTCAGAAGATAAGTCCCATAGCGCTCAGAGCAATTTAAACCATTTGACACGTGTGCTCTGGTCGCAGGGTACCACCTGCTACGATACGTCGTAGTTCCCTACACGGCCACGGTGGCGCTTCGAATGGTCCTGTGTTCGATATGTCGGAGCAATAAACGTTGCGAATGTGGTATCCAATTACGAGTTATAAAATATTGACTTCTTCTACCCTCGCAGCATGGAGGAGGCCATTTGATTTTCAAGGCCCATTGAGTACTATATCGTAAATTACGAACATGTACCCATTTCTATTCTTCCGATTACAGCGCTATCCCTGGCGAAAGGAAAAAATGGTTCAGACAAAACGTATGTAGATTTTTCCATAGAATAGAAATCAGCAAAAAAACCGGGGGTTCCCACTGCAGATCTTAACAAAGTAGCCCACCTCCTCCCTTCCAAGGCAAGCAAACTGTAATTGTAACTTGTTTTGATGCGATGTGCAGTTTTCAAAGTATTTTAATGTCCTCAGTTAAAATTAACAAAACTTCACTCAACGCGTTGGCATTAAAAGGCCAAGTGTACTTCATACATTAATTAACCATCACTCTCGAAAGTAGCAAACGTATGCGGCACAACTGTTCACCGCAAACTAAAGTTATATGTGGAAGTCCATGCCGAATAACGTCGCCATACCCGGGACCTGGGAGTACCTATTAGTGATTAGTCAGATTTCTTTCAGATGTGCAGAGAAATACTTATTTAATCACTATGATCTATCTAGAGACGATGACTGCTTTCTCAAAACCAGAAGCTTTATGTTCAGTTCGGTTTCCGTGATCATACAATATTACTCACAATTTACATCATGCGGAAAAAGTTTGTATCCTTATTTTAGAGTCAAACACACAGCAGCTGTTTTAGCAGTGCACGCCTCCCTTGTTTACAGACAATTCGTGCTTTTGGTATGATGTAAAGTAATTGTTAGCTCTCACCCAACGGGTAACTATACTCTACGCGACTATATAAAGACAAGTTTTATGTTGTTACCAAAATTTCGAAAAGTTTTTGACCTACTTACTTCCAATTTTTACAGAACACTCTAGTAAACGGTCAGAGAGTCACAGGCTACATATATTTTTCAATGCATGTGTTTTTTTGTTCCTTTATGGTTATTTTAATACGTTACAAAAGGTAGGCCAGCAGCGGCCTATCTGCGCCGCTCTTCGGCCACAGAATAACGCACGCAGAATAGCGCACAATTCGTGTTACCTGTTCTTGGTCAGGCTACACGCAATTACCGTGTTGACAGAGCCTTGTTTTTTAGATTACATTTCTCTTAAATCCATCGGCGGGACTAGTTTTTGTTGGATACACTTTCTTCTTGAATTGGGATGAGGAATCGCATGCCGACCGGTGCCAAGCGCTGGTCTTATATTACAGCCAGATGCGAGAAAGATAGTGCTGTGGAAATGTATGGTTTCGTGTTCATTCTCGCTGCCGGTTTTAACTATAATATCAGGGAATTTCAACTATCAGACAAATTGTTTCTCCCAGATAAATTACGTCTCTTTACATAAATAGGTTTCAACAAGCAACAGGAAACTTGTATTTAAGACTTTTCGGCTTATGATTTGGATACAACTACGAAACGTGAATCGTAATCGTATCCGTGTTCAGACGAAGACCATCCAAAATACTGTCATTGAAGCTACTATCCTCAAAGATCAAGCGGCAAGAAAGATCTCTCATACCGCCTATACCAGTCATTCCAACAGATTTACTCATTCCTTTTAAGCTACTTAATTCTCATCAAGGTGTCGTTAGCAATAGCAATAAATAATGTTCATGGTAAGAGGGGGGGGGGGGCACAGATGGACAGACGGTTGAGGGAAGGGAGGAAATGGACATAGAGCAGTGGAGCGGGAAATGGATAGAAAGAGCGGGATGGGAAGGTGTAGAGTGGTAGGGGGAGAATGTGAGGGACAGAGATTGGGGGGGGGGGGGGCGGAGGATGTAAGGGATAGAGTGGGGGAAGTCCGCAGCTCGTGGTCGTGCGGTAGCGTTCTCGCTTCCCAAGCCCGGATTCCCGGGTTCGATTCCCGGCGGGGTCAGGAATTTTCACTGCCTCGTGATGACTGGGTGTTGTGTGACGTCCTTAGGTTAGTTAGATTTAAGTAGTTCTAAGGTCTAGGCGACTGATGACCATAGATGTTAAGTCCCATAGTGCTCAGAGCCATTTGAACCATATTAGAGAGGGGGAAGAGGAGAAGATGGACAGAAGAGAGGGTGGGGGTGGAGATGGGCAGACAGAGGGTGGAAGGGAGATCAGGACGTATGTCTCCTTCCACACATATTTCGCAATTGCGTAGCATTGACTGTTTCTCTAGTTCATTTAAGAAATCATCGAGCGACGTGGAGCTTTTGATTTGAGAAGGGCATCCAGATTAAGGTTTAAGGGAAATACCTTTATGGTTCCTTGTCCATCCCTGTGTTGCATCTCTAATGACCTCGTCATCGACGCACGTTAATGCGTAATCTTCCGTCTTCAGCCGCGCGGGTAGCCGTGCGATCTAAGGCGTCTTGTCACTGCTCGCGAGACTCCCCCCCCCCCCCCCCCCCCGTCGAAGGTTCAAGTCTCCCTCGGGCATGGGTGTGTGTGTATGTTGTCCTTAACGTAAGTTCGTTTAAGTTAGTTTAATTAGTGCGTAAGCCTAGGGACCGATGACGTCTGCAGTTTGGTTTGGTCCCACAGTGCTTACTACAAATTTCCAAATAAATTCCTTCTTCGTAAGGCTGTACATACGCCTTAGTAATTCTGACCTGGCCCTGAAACCGACATGCGGCAGATACAGGGGACAAACAGGGTAAAAACGCCGAAACGGAAAGAATATGCGGCACAAAGTGACATACGGCTAAGCAAAATTTCTACTTGTAAGGGAACATATTGCAAACCAAGGACTCCAGTATTTTACCGAACAAGCAACACATTACAAAAACATCTAAGGAACAACAACACTTTCTCAGACGAATTCGACAAATTTGGCATATATGTATTACCTTTCATATAATGCAAGTCGTCTTATTGTGACGACCACAGATATTTAAAAAGTGACCATTTTTATAGAGCACCACATAAAAGAAACCTGCTGGGCAAATAATACTGAATCTAACGTAAATATTTTCAGGTAAGCAACAGTCTGTCCAAGAATTTAACAACATGGAAAGCAGTAAATCAAATAATGAATGCGGTAAATTGATGCAAGGTATTATCTACCAAAGCACTATGTGATTTACAAATGGTGGCTGCACTTCAACATCGGTCTATATATTTACACTGTCCGTTTCTGCCTGTAGGTTAAGTGTTCAGTCACGAATCTCAAAACATACAACAAACACATTAAACTACGACGCTAGCAGCTGCACATAGCGAAATTATCAGTAATGTTCATTAACACTCCTGCACGAGTAAACTGAATGCAAGGACCAAATTATGGAACATAAGCAATAAGAGGCGGCGTTAGCACAGGCAGAAAAAGGTGTTACACTTATAAGAGGAAGAGCAAGTAGCAGAAGACGGGCAAGTCGGACGTAACGGGAGTTGCAAATACATTCCTAAGAAATGCGTTTTAAAACCTAATGTTGATAATGTAATGTACATAACTAGATATAATGTTTTAAAAATAACACATACATGACACTAGTACTTATAAAAATATTACGTGATAAATGTTACTTGCTACGTCTAACAGATGACCCTCGAAGTACATCAGGATACAAATGTGTGTGGATACATATCTTCCTTAAGGTAACATTATTTATAATTACACTACGCATTTATGGTTTCTTATTTTAGTAAATTTGTTGCGAGTGAGATTTTTGTGTGACATGACTATTTAAATATCGCACTACGATGGCGGCATTCTGAAGAAAGATACGGCGTTGACCAGGTTTCTTAGCTTTCACTTTAGGATGTACGAAATTACTCGTTCTGCTATGTTTAGCGTGTAGTAATTTAATATCAGTTCGCAAATTACCCAAACATGTGTACTGTGTATAACGGAAATACGCTCCTGGAAATTGAAATAAGAACACCGTGAATTCATTGTCCCAGGAAGGGGAAACTTTATTGACACATTCCTGGGGTCAGATACATCACATGATCACATGATCACACTGACAGAACCACAGGCACATAGACAAAGGCAACAGAGCATGCACAATGTCGGCACTAGTACAGTGTATATCCACCTTTCGCAGCAATGCAGGCTGCTATTCTCCCATGGAGACGATCGTACAGATGCTGGATGTAGTCCTGTGGAACGGCTTGCCATGCCATTTCCACCTGGCGCCTCAGTTGGACCAGCGTACGTGCTGGACGTCCAGACCGCGTGAGACGACGCTTCATCCAGTCCCAAACATGCTCAATGGGGGACAGATCCGGAGATCTTGGTGGCCAGGGTAGTTGACTTACACCTTCTAGAGCACGTTGGGTGGCACAGGATACATGCGGACATGCATTGTCCTGTTGGAACAGCAAGTTCCCTTGCTGGTCTAGGAATGGTAGAACGATGGGTTCGATGACGATTTGGATGTACCGTGCACTATTCAGTGTCCCCTCGACGATCACCAGATGTGTACGGCCAGTGTTGGAGATCGCTCCCCACACTATGATGCCGGGTGTTGGCCCTGTGTGCCTCGGTCGTATGCAGTCCTGATTGTGGCGCTCACCTGCACGGCGCCAAACACGCATACGACCATCATTGGCACCAAGGCAGAAGCGACTCTCATCGCTGAAGACGACACGTCTCCATTCGTCCCTCCATTCACGCCTGTCGCGATGTTGGGGCGTGAGCGGAAGACGGCCTAACGGTGTGCGGGACCGTAGCCCAGCTTCATGGAGACGGTTGGGAATGGTCCTCGCCGATACCCCAGGAGCAACAGTGTCCCTAATTTGCTGGGAAGTGGCGGTGCGGTCCCCTACGGCACTGCGTAGGATCCTACGGTCTTGGCGTGCATCCGTGCGTCGCTGCGGTCCGGTCCCAGGTCGACGGGCACGTGCACTTTCCGCCGACCACTGGCGACAACATCGATGTACTGTGGAGACCTCACGCCCCACGTGTTGAGCAATTCGGCGGTACGTCCACCCGGCCTCCCGCATGCCCACTATACGCCCTCGCTCAAAGTCCGTCAACTGCACATACGGTTCACGTCCACGCTGTCGCGGCATGCTACCAGTGTTAAAGACTGCGATGGAGCTCCGTATGCCACGGCAAACTGGCTGACACTGACGGCGGCGGTGCACAAATGCTGCGCAGCTAGCGCCATTCGACGGCCAACACCGCGGTTCCTGGTGTGTCCACTGTGCCGTACGTGTGATCATTGCTTGTACAGCCCTCTCGCAGTGTCCGGAGCAAGTATGGTGGGTCTGACACACCGGTGTCAATGTGTTCTTGTTTCCATTTCCAGGAGTGTATGGAAAAATTGTAAATCATATAATCGTGAGAATGGTGGTGTAGATACAAGAAGCTCATTTGACTTGGTCACGTAACATAGTTTCTTATCAGGCCAGCATGGCATGTTTCGACGTCTGTCTTTTGACGTTCGTGTATTCGTGGATAAGGTTCTTTGGTAAGGTCTACGTGGGAGAAGAGTTTCATGAGTTTAAGTTTTTGTTGAGAAGTACAGTTATATCGACGTTCAGCTATAGGAACTTTGGAATATTTCACTGCAACAGTACCACAGTTCTATTTGGTTTGAACGATCTGGTGCATTGCACATTGCCTTTCGTTTACATTCGTTACTGTCTGCAGATGACCTCCTTTCTCTCCTAAGTCAATCAATTGATCTCTTATTATTTTATGATGTTTAAATATCAGCCTGCATAAAACTACCATTCGGAGTCACTTTCAAAATAAAATAATAGTTAAATTTAATCCTGTGGTTAGACTAGATCATAATCTTGAGGGACCATTTCTTAAACATTTATTTTATCTATCTGTCCAGTAACAAACGTTGTTAAATAACATGTTCAGTGATTGTCTCAGGAAGGTTAATGTGGCTTATGAAATATCGGTCGTATTATAAGGGCTAAAAGCAACAGCAAATGGCCGGACCCCTAATCTTCCGATGATTCATATACGAATTTAAGTTCGTCTGCTAGCCCTCTAGAAGCAAGAGAGACGTAGAGGAAAAGTAGGAAAAAATAAAAGCTACAGTACTAAATGTAGGGAGAATACATTGAGAAGAAAGAAGAGAATGGCGACGCGAGGATGTTTCAACGAGACATACCAGAAGGGTACAGAAAAAAGAAGGAAGGAGAGGGAGGTGTCTCTGGGTGACAGAGAGAATTAGCAAAAAACTGAATATTTTCTCAACATCAGAAGAGAAACAAAGCGAATCCTGAGACCAGAGAAGAGAATATAAACAGTTTATTACAACAAGTTAAGACAGAGAGCCACAACAAGAGGTCAAGATAATTTTTCCAATGCATCAAAAATCACAAACGTGGATTTCAGAGCCCAACCTTTTTCATTACAGATAAGAAAGGTGACTTGATAAATTACAAGGAAAGTGCGGTGACGTCGAGTGCTGAGAGCGGCGCAGGAAGCATCTATAACCACAGAGATACTGCACAGCAAAGCGGTATCACGAGGCGCCAATGAGATGTCAGGAAGCCGTGCCTGTCATAGTTCTGAGGCGCCACCGATGCATCTCTTCCCTGAAATAGTTTAGTCAAGGATCAGGAGGGTACTTATATTCGAGGTCGGATCACGTCCACTTTCCGGAAGTTCCTGTCGGAGTAACGTCGTTGTGCTACCTACTCGCCGTGATACAGCCCGTGTCCACCGTCGGGGAGTGAAGGGTCTTCCGTCTCTTGTGAACTATGTCTACGCGCCAGCACTATCAGAACTGTGTCAACAAGCAGCTACGAACTTGTGTTTCCTTGTGGTTGTAGTGAAGCCACACTACGGCCATTCTGAATTTGTATCAATTCGCCACTCAGTAATCGTGCCTCATTTACCGTGGGACGGCAGAAGATGGACTGTGTGAAGCCGTTGTCAATGTCTATTGTGGCAGCATGATAACTGTGTTTCCATATGCGCAGCCCTTCATTTCGTTCTTCAACGTTGCGAGACGATGACGGTAGTGTCTTCGGCTAGTGGTTGTGCAAGCAACCATGGCTGTTCACTAGACCTGTCACTTCTTTAGGTTTCAGAATACGTTACTCACTTAACACCACTGTCGACTATACAAACACTTCCATACATTTCCCAGCAACAAACATTACGGCACACGAACGCAGTAAACGAACAGAGAGGATACAAACAGAATATCGCAATCACCTAATCTCGGAAAGTGCACACGTCTGTTCTCTACCGTTAGCCGTAGCTGCGTGCCGAATCAATACATAGGCGATTAGACCATAGCGAATATGCTCCACTTAAATGCCATGAAAATAAGAGCCGGGGAATTAGAAATAGCCTTTTCTCTTGCTTGTTTCGCTGCGTTGTGCTTATGGTTATCATATCGAGTACTTTGCGAAAGATCCGTCGTCACGCGATACAAGGTGTTTATAAATTAGTTACACAAAAGTAACTTTTAATTTTGGAAAAGATGATTTACAGAACTGTTTGATTCAGCCCTGAATACAGTAAATTTTCAAGTCTTATTTGCTAATGTGGTCAGTGTAGCTCTCTTTTGAAATATGACAAATATCCCATATGTAATCTGTTTCTTGCCACAATCTTCAAAGCAAGTTTTGATGTATCGTAGTCATTACTTGTGTTATCCGTTGTCGCAGCTCGGTGACGTTTCCCGGAAGCTGAGGAACAAACACACGTAGCCAGGATGTTCATCCATCATGTCCAATCCAAGTCATCACAATCTTATGGCGATAAGCGACAGTTTGACAATGATAATGTGGTGGTGTGCCATCTTGCTGGAAAATAAATTCTGTCCCCATATCCTGTTGTGACGGATGCATTAGATGATGTTGAAGCATGTCCAGGTACGATATGCCAGTTACAGTCGTTCACTTGGTACGTCAGAGACGTCCAATGTGATATACAGCCATTTCCAATGAAATCATTGTACCAATTAATAACAGTTTGTCTTTGACATGATGGCGTACGTTATTTACCTCTGAATTGCCTCTGAACTGTAATAGTGAATTAGGATTCATCAAATCATAAACAACACTACGCATACTCTGCAACCTTATATGATTGCTTTATGATTGTTGGCATAATTCAATCTAGCATGCAACCTAGCGGGAACATCGATAACTAAAAAATGTCAGGTGATGACTGGGTGTTGTGTGATGTCCTTAGGTTGGACAGGTTTAAGTAGTTCTAACTTCTAGGGGACTGATGACCATAGATGTTAAGTCCCATAGTGCTCAGAGCCATTAAAAAAAAGTCAGGCGGGAATAAAACTTGAAGAGTTACTGCATTCAGTGCTGTATGAAACATTTCTGTTATCTGCCATATTCACAATTAAAGGCTACTTTTGTATACTTAATTTATAAGCACCCTGTATTTAAGAAATGCCTGGGGTACATAGTCACTTTTTCCCACCGCAGCACTACAGCTTTCGCCAATAATGGCATAGGGTTCTTCACTTCACATACTCAAATGCATCAGCTAAACCTTCCTCATATCTTACTACATTTCTTTGATTTCACATTCTGTTTCCCTTCCTGAGTACTTTCACTTCTTTTGAGCCTAATTGCAGTCATGGACTTTGCGGCTGGTCCCGGCAGAGGTTTGAGTCCTCCCTAGGGCATGGGTGTGTGTGTTTGTCCTTAGAATAATTTAGGTTAAGTAGTGTGTAAGCGTAGGGAGTGATGACCTTAGATTTCACACACATTTGAACATTTTGAGCCTAATTTTAATTTTTATTCTACTTCTTTCTTCCCTTACCACTCTTATTATTCCCATTCCTTCTCATTCTTTTCTCTTGTCCAGTCATGTTCCTATACACTGGCTAACTCAGTATTCAGGCCAAAAGTGGCCCATCGAGACCATCCAACCGCCGTGTCATCCTCAGTTGAGGTTGCGGATAGGAGGGGCGTGTGGTCAACACACTGCTCTCCCGGTCGGTATGATGGTTTTCTGTGACTAGAACCATTGCTATTCGGTCGAGTAGCTCCTCAATTGGCATCACGAGGCTGAGTGCACCCCGAAAAATGGCAACAGTCCATGGCCTCCTGGATGGTCACTCATCCAAGTGCCCGACAGCGCTTAACTTCGGTGATCTCACGGGAACCGGTGTACCCACTGCGGCAAGGTCATTGCAGACACTGGGTAAACGTTGTATTATTGTATTACTATTTTTATTATTTATTTCCACTAGTCATAGTTCAATTGTTGGGCAGATCATTATCACATTATATCTATTCCTACCGGTTTTTGTAGCTCTAATGTTACCTATGTTTCCTTTTGTAGCACTACGTATGTTTCATACTTTAGTGTACAGTACGTTTACAAATAATGCCTTAATGATGTAGGAGAGGGTCGGTTGCTAGATAAAATAAATTCTTAACTAAGTTAACATTTACTTAATTTTCTCTATCTTTCTCGGGTTGAACGCGTGCATCTGTGTAAATCAAGATTCAAATCAAAGAAACTACTGTTATCACTTTCTTGACGCAATCATACGACGATTTCACTTGAACTTTAGGACAAACGATTGCTCGCATTCTGAAATTACGATCTCGTGTAAAAGACATCAGCGAAGTTTACCCTTTGTCAGTGAATGATTGCTGATATCTCTAATTGGAGGAAGTTTGCACAATATATTCTATGTGAAAATAAGGCATTCGTTTTAACACCTTTTACGTCAGCTGCAGAGGTTTTCATGTAGCAAACAGTCATTTCTGGACAGATCACTTTGTCATTTAGGCCAAGAATCGTTTCCTTTTCTATTGAAATTTTTAAGTTTCTAGCTCTTTTCTGTTGCGCCAATAATTTTTACAGAAAAAACGTCCAAATTTCGAAAATGGTTGAAGTTATTGAACTGATATTCAACACATATTGATTTAGTATTACTCCTGACATGTTAGAAACGTTTCAGGTTATTTACTTAATTTTTAATGTATTGCGCAACATTTATGACGTCAGAGCTAGTTACAGCAGACTAGGCTGGCACACAATGGAAAGACTGATGTGAAGTTTATACGGCGTGAGTAGGCTGCTTCCCTACAACACGCTTCTGAGACTGACACTCCGCTCATATAGATATGAAATACTAAATGCAATCCTTTGCCAGGTGGTTTAGCGTGTGCTCCCGAGCCGTGATGAGAAACAACAGGTATCATTTAAACTATTTTTCCGGCCGGGACTCGGACTTGAACTGATCCCTTTAAAACACGGACTCACTGATTGATCCAGACACTACTTACAACCATCTTCACAGCTTCAGCATTTCCGTACATTTCAGGGCGTCCAAAGGCTTCCTTTCTTCAAGCTAAGTCGTTGTAAAAATGAACTTCATTACTGGCCTAGTATATTGCTGGCGTCAATCAGTTGTATAATTATGGGACACCTTCTGTGTTTGCATTGTATGGCCTTTCTGGTAGATGGAAATCTCCTGTGTAAGACTCAGCAATATTATGGAAGACAGCTAGCTCTGTTTATCTATAAGCTTTAGACGGAAGCAGACAGAAACATGCTGTGCTCCTGTCCTTGCAGTTGGGGTTCGATGCACTTACACATTGTGACCTAAAGAACAATAAAAAGAACAATATGCAAACTTATGGAATATCAGACAACCTTTGTGATTCTGCAGAAGCGTTTCCAGACACTTGAAATGAGTCAGCTGGATACTTTTCATTGATGGTAGAGATATTTGGCATCTTAGTGTACTCACAGTTTTAATTTCACTTTATACATCACTTAGTCGAATTAATACAGAAACTCTGGAAACGGAATAAGATGATCTGTCTATTTGTTCACCTTGCAAAGCCCGTAGGTTTCCAAATCTGTCTGTGGGTGAATGGCTGTGAGAATTAGAGGGTTTCAAATATTCTAACGGAATGTGCAGAGTTTAGCCCTCAAAGAAGGAAAACTGAAAGAAAAATTCTTATAACCGCAAAATATTTACAATGGTATGGAGAGTACACCATGCTAAAAATTCTGAGCGGTCAGGTGGAAGAGTGGGAGTTAGGGGCGTTTAATGTTAAGTTTATTAAGTTTTTCTTGACTATCTCGAAAATTACGGCATCTAGCGAAAAAGTTTCCCGGTACCATAAATTATACTACATTAAATTTCCTACAGGAAATCTACTATTCATCTTTCCGTAGGACTAATGGCCTCCGGGTTGCACGGGACGGAAGAATAGCAGATTGATATCATGTTTAAAGGTATAAAAGTACTGTATATCGTTAAATAATGAGGGTTATAAACAAATATTAAAAGTTTGCATCACATATAAGTGTGGTGTCACCGCCAGACACCACACTTGCGGCCGCGGTCCGGTAGTATACGTCGGACCCGCGTGTCGCCACTATCAATGATTACAGACAGAGCGCCGCCACACGGCAGGTCTAGAGAGACATCCTAGCACTCGCCCCAGTGGTACAGCCGACTTTGCTAGCGATGGTTCACTGACTTCTACGCTCTCATTTGCCGAGACGATAGTTAGCATAGCCTTCAGCTAAGTTATTTGCTACGACCTAGCAAGGCGCCAGTATCCGTACTATTTGACATTGTGAATCATGTACCATAAAGAGCGACGTTCTCCATTAATGGACTTAAGTTAAGTATTCCACCAGCTACGTCCGTTTTCCTCAGTTCTAATTCCCTTGTCATGTTCCAGACCTCACGCCAGCCTGCGTGAGCTAAAACGCGTGCATTTCGGCCTCCTTTAGCAATACGGTTGGCTCTGCTGCCAACCACAACAATAAGAGCAGTGGAATCGTCTCCATGGGTAAATTGTGTTTTGGGGAGAGGGTCGTCTAACAGGTTGGAAAGGCGGGATGGGAGGCTAGAAGCAGAAGAGAAGGGAAGTCTGCTAAATTAGGAATGAGCAGGCAATTCTCCTTTATTTCTACCTTACTTTGTCATAAAAACAATTACTGAGTGTTCTACACAGTTATACTTACCTCCATGCAGCTCGTATTAAGAATCACTAGCGATGCAATTAACGATATGTCCGGGGGGGGGGGGGGGTGTATTTTCCATGAAGTGCGTTACCACTATATGGAATACGGGTATGAATTACTTATAATACTAACGCAAGAAACGCAAATCTCTGAACTCTGTTCAAATGGTTCAAATGGCTCTGAGCACTATGGGACTCAACTTCTGAGGTCATAAGTCCCCTTGAACTTAGAACTACTTAAACCTAACCAACCTAAGGAAATCAAACACATCCATGCCCGAGGCAGGATTCGAACCTGCGACCGTAGCGGTCGCGCGGTTCCAGACTGTAGCGCCTTGAACCACTCGGCCATCCCGGCCGGCTGAACTCTGTTCTACAATGCTAGAGTGAAGCCTGTATTTGTTAGTAACAGAAAGCAGAAAGTGTCGCTATCCAGTAAAGAAGTGGGCTAGATCGATACGTCACAGGATTGTTGTTGGTACGTCGGCTTTATAACAGAAACCTCCACCCACAACCCTAGGGATAAATGACTGTATGCATGAGTGAATGCGGTGGCACTTTACGCCTTTATCTCTGTAAGTATAGGTCAGTTAGAACTGACAGTCGTCTCAATTTGCCGACAAAGGTATTTGTATTTTGTATTTCAACTCAAGACTGCTTATAATTTATTTATTTGAGTAGCAGTAAGTAGGGAAGTGATTAGCAAACCCCATTTGTATTACTTGCTTTTATATGATTCCAAGAACTCGGATGCGTCTCTGATATCTCTTTGTGTAGACTACATGTACCGGTACTGTCGTTCCTAAGACTGTAGAGTAGGGTATACTGACGAGCACTTTGGGCTAGCTGTTTTGACAATAACGCAACTAATTCAATGTAGATGGCGTACTGTATACTAAGGAGTCCTGCTTACTACGTCAGTACTGTAGTAGACCGTAGCCTGTTTTTGCAGGTTGAAGTGCTAACGTCGATTAGCCCTAAACAAATGGAGTTCTTCCCGGTGACGTAACTTGTAGACATGTTTTCGTGTATGGGCAATCAAATGGAAGTAACAAAGAAGCGGAAAGTTTGTACAGTACCAAATATCTGTGTAGATTGCATCCGGATCACGCCATGTTTAAAAGTCTGTCCTAAAGATTAAGTGAACAGGGCGAGTGATACCACAGAACACTAGCCGAGTAGGACGAAGTAGTACAGGTTTTCTCGACATAGAAGATGCAATAGTTTCTCAAGTAGATACGGCGCCTGCGAGCAGCAATCAATCAGTTGCATGCGAAATGAAAGTTTCGTTGAGGAGAGTGTGGCTAGTATTACCGGAAATGCAGTTACACCCTTTCCGTCTACAGACAGTGCTTGCTTAGACTCCTTCTACCTTTTAACCTCTTGTCGTGTTGCTCCAATGGTTATTGCTGCACCTTACAGTCGATCCTCAATTTCCTCCACAAGTAATTTCACAGATGAAGCTTGTTTGACCAGATACGTAATGCTATACTGACGCAATAGACCGTTGCGTCTCAGTCCAGGTCCAATCATAAACTTAGGACGCAAGTATGACCTGCGTGCCACAGTGTGGTGGATGACGACGCTGTAGACTGAGATTTGTTATTGTACTTTCAATGGAACGAGAGGGAGAGTGTCTCCTGGGATGCTTAGGAGAGGTGATTTCCTTGTGCGTTGGCTTAATATTACTCGTAATAATGTCTATCTCTTTGTCTCATATGCCTGGCACTTCTTATGTAACCAAAATTTGATATCCATGACCCCTTACTTGACAGCAATGAAACCTCTTATTTTAATAAAATTGGGCACCAATGAAAATTCATAACTGGGCCGATGACAATACCCAAGGTACACTTGTGAAGAACAATCAACACAGACTACTAGTCAACGTGTGGACAGGCATAGTCAACTATGTATTTAGCCCCACCGCACTTTGGACTACGGGTTCTGAACACCTCACTCAGACATTCTTCGATAAGTGGATAGTGAGAGGAGATCTACTTTCGTGGCCAGCACTTTCACCCGATCACGCCCCGAATGATATCTTCTTGTGGGGCCACGTGAGAAGTCTTGTGTACGAGAAGCAGTGTACCCAATCTGCCTGTGTATGGAGTAAATTGTTTGCAAGTGTTATAAAACATGTTCATTGTGCATAACGTGTATATGAGGTGGAATATGGGAACCAGTCCGGTATTCAAGTAGTTGGACATCGGAAACCGCCTAGAAACCACATCCAGGCTAGCTGGCACTCCGATCATTCGTCGTTAATCTGCAGCGCGGATTTGATCTGAGGCCTACATACACTATGTGACCAAAAGTATCCGGACACCTGTCTGAAAATGACTTATAAGTTCGTGGCGCCCTCCATCGGCAGTGCTTGAATTCAATATGGCGTTGGCCCACACTTAGCCTTGAAGACAGCTTATACTCTCGCAGGCATACACGTTCAATCAAGTGTTGGAAGATTTCTTGGGCAGCCCATTCTTCACCGAGTGCTGCACTGAGGAAAGGTATCGATGTTGGTTGGCGAGGCCTGGCACGAAGTCGCCGTTGCAAAACATACCAAAGGTGTTCCATAGGATTCAGGTAAGAATTTTGTGCAGTCCAGTCCATTACAAGGATGTTATTGTCGTGTAACCACTCCGCCACAGGCCGTTCATTATGAACAGTCACTCGATCGTGTTGAAAGATGCAATGGCCATCCCCGAATTGCTCTTCAACAGTGGGAAGCAAGGAAGTGCTTAAAACATCAGTGTAGGCCTGTGCTATGACAGTGTCACACAAAACAACAAGGAGTGCAAGCCCCCTCCGTGAGAAACACGACCATACCATAACACTACCGACTCCGAATTTTACTGTTTACACTACATACACTGTCAGATGACGTTCACTGGACATTCGAAATACTCACACCCTACAATCGGTTCGCCACATTGTGTACTGTGATTCGTCACTCCACAAAACGTTTTTCCACGGTTTACTCTCATTACACCAAGTGAGGCGTCGTTTGGCATTTACCGGCGTGATCTTTGGCTCATGAGTAGCTGTTCGAGAATGAAATACAAATTTTCTCACCTCCCGCTTACCTGTCGTAGTACATGCCGTGGATCCTGATGCAGTTTCGAGTTCCTGTGTAATTTTCTGGACAGATGTCTGCCTATTACTTATTACGACTCTCTTAAACTCTCGGTGGTCTCTGTCAGTCAACACACGAGTTCGGCCTGTACGCTTTTGTGCTGTACGTGCCCTTTCACGTTTCCACTTCACTATCACATCGGAAACAGTGGATCTAGGGATGTTTAGGAGTGTGTAAATGTCACGTACAGACGTATGACACAAGTGACACGCAATCATCTGTCCACGTTCGCAGTCCGCGAGTTCCGCGGAGCTCCCTATTCTGCTCTCTCACGATATCTAATGACTACTTAGGTCGCTGATATGGAGTACCTGGCAGTAGGTGGCTGCACAATGCACGTAATATGAAAAACGTATGTTTTTGAGGATGTCCGGATACTTTTGATCACATAGTGTAGCTCCACGCCGCTTAGGCGGTCGAAATAACATGAGCGGATAACCAGGCGGATATGTCAAAGTCTAATTAATTCTATGGAACATACGGGAATATAATTCATCTACGGAGGACGCAGCCTAAAAATTTACCTGGTAGGATTGATGGACGAGATAGAGTAGATCCAGAGAAGATTAATCCGCCATTCCGTCTGACACCCAGTGCTCCACCGTCGTGCAGCCCAGTGGTCGCTGTAAGATGCCCATAGCTTACGGTTACAGGGCTATCTGCCCTTACCTGCCTCCAGATCGAAAAGCCCACGCAAAAGCAAACTCATACTTAGCGAAAGCTGACTGAACTCTATGAGGTGCTAACAATTTCGCACGACCAAAAACGCACTTGGGGCTTATAGAATTCCACCTGCCCATCCATATGACGCACCGTGAAGCCCGCGGCACATAGGATAAAACTTGTTGTAACTTCACTTGATAGCTACCAATAAAGCGTCGTTGAGTATTAGGCTGCTCGCCTACTATGGAGCATCTGATGTTTTCGGGTGATGGATGTGGTGCTCTACTTCTTGTACGATTATCTGACTGATATACGTGCTGGTAAATGGAGACTCCTGTCAGCGTCACACTTGACAGACAGCTACCGGGCCCCCAGTGGTACAAGTTCCTCTACGGTGATGTAAAAAATAGCATACTGCTTTCGTCGATACAATTAAGGAAAAGTCATTCGTTGTTACATGTCCAGAAAACTCCCAATTACTTCTAGCGTAGGCAACTGAAGAGACATTTTGCCAGCAAAGAACTAGCCGCAAACTTTGCACCGTGCGACAGTCGTCCCTGATGCCTGCGAAACGGCAGAACTTGTTCCGTTTGAACAGAGTTAATGGAAGAAAAAGGAATGAGCACCATTTGATTAAATGTCGGACAGTAGCAAACAGTGGGCCTTCACTTCCTTGCCGGGAGGGAAATACAGTCTGTCGAATTGTGATTGCTCCACACACGGGGACATACATAAAACTTCGGCTTCAAATACCCTGTCATTTGTTAAACACTTTGTTATCTCTTTCCGCTAAGACGTATAGTTACCAGAGACTAACGTAACAAAAACCAGCGCGTTTTTAAAACTTTATCAATCACTGAAGTACACGCATAAAGACTTTTGTGACGGAACAATGGTATTTTTAGTGAGGGAATAACTTCAGCGTGTGAGATAAATTTAGTGATGTAACCCCTATGTTTATCTGACAATAGATTATGGAGTGAAAGTACATAGAGCATAAAGATTTTGTGTTGCCATTTCAACAGCGTGCAGCCTGAAACACATCGCTAATCTCCACAGAAACTACGGTTGGCAAGGCTAGAGATACGTTCTGTTTACGTCTTTCTCAACGGAGTGGCGTAAATCTGAGATTCTGTTCCGTCTCTGATGATCTCGCCATCGACCAGACGTTCAACCCTATTATTTAATTCTCCATCGTTCTTTTCTTAAAACTAAAAGACTCCAAAGACGTTCACTGTTGGACTCTACTATCCATTCGCCTCACTGCATTTCCCACGTATTTCAGTTTCATTTTACTCACAGTCATTATTACGTCATCCATTCCAAAGTGTTCCTTCTGGATTTATTAGCCATCCTGTCACTCATATTAATTCTCAAAATGCATATCTCCATTTCTCCCTCAACAACCATCAGTTTCTTTTTTTCACATTAAAAGTTCATTTCTGCAAAGATTAATTTAAAGTAGAGATTTACACTGGGTGTACACATTTCGTTTTAGACACACCCCATAATCTTAGCGTGTCTAACCTATACCGGGCCAGTTTCTCCCTTCTGTTTATTTCATTCTCTCTCTCCCTTCAAAGCTACTTACTTGAACTGCCCTACATTAGAAATGCAACGACTGGTGCTCTGCCAATAATATTTTCTGCTCAATATGTATTCATTACCAGAGTGAAAGTACATTACATGAACCGTAATCCTGCTTCATTTAGTGTGTGTAATGATATGAGAGCTTCTCATAGCAAAAGATGTCGAAGTCCTTACATCAAAAATTTCAGAGTTTATGGCTTTGAAACCGAGTTAATATTTGCATAGATCTTTCTCAATAGGTCACTAATTACCTTGGTCAGGTGTGAAGCGCAGTTTTCTTTACTCGCTGCTGCACCCAAATGAAAATGTGAATGGGACTCGGCGCCGTCAGAAAATTAAAGTCTCTCGAAAAGAGTTAGGATCAGTCAACACACGGTGTAAAATAGTAATGGAACTACAAGAAGGAAAACGCCATGAGACAACACTCTTTACCACAGACACCTTAACAGACACTAATGTACAAGCAGAGAGACACAGAGAAAGACAAGAGAGAGTGAGAAAGAGTGAGAACATATTCCTGGGAGACAATCGCCAGAGAGACGCACTGCGTGTCTCTTTCACAGTTTGGTCAACTTAAATGCAGCGATGAACGAAATCTAAGCTCCATACCACACGAAGAGTCTGTCTTTAATCTAGTCTTCTCCTCTCAACATTGTGGCGGGTCACCAGGAAAGACACGTGGTTTCCACTCAATGTCAAACGTTGGTTCTCTTTTCCCCAGTTGGATAAAAGAGCAGATTTGGAACATGCAAGTCATCGAAGTGGCGTCCAGTTGAATGATCGGCACAGAATTCTTCTTATTCTTATTATTATTATTATTATTATTACGATATGGAGGCAAGTTGGGATATAGTAAATTTATCGTAATGCCGTGGATGTAAATTAACATTACCTTGGCTGCCAGCGCAGAAACATGAAGATTTTCAGTTTCGCTGAGAAATCCGGAAGATCAACCTATTTTGTTAGATCGACACAGTGACGAAAATTTAAGTCCTACCTTACGTTGCAACGCAGCAAGTTATTACGAGATGACGTTCGTTCCAGTAAGGCACGCAGTTTTCTAATAGGGTGGCTGCAGGATGGCTACGTTTTTTTTCTCTTTGCTCACAGCACAGCTGACGCTGCCTGCCTTCAGAACTGCGAAGTGTAACATTCAGTCGATAAGAAGATTCATACCTTCTACGAATCTAAATAACTCATATTAGTTATTATCTGATTTCGTTCAAATTTGGCATACATCCTTTTGTCATTAATGGAATGATACTGGCAAATTTTCAGATTTTTATTTATTGTAGTTCTGCAAATAAGGAAAATTACATAAAAATCCTAAAACCTACGCTTGTTTTTTAAAACCAAGCTAGGAACAATAACGGATTGACTTTCGTTATCGTTTGAAGCCATTCCAAAGTTATCAGTGAATAAAAATTAATTAATTAGAATTATCTTCTTAAACTTTACTCACCGTGCATTACGTAATACAAAAGTCGGTCAAAATTATTATTTGATTGTATTTTGCCGTGTGAGTGTGTGAGAACGATAGAGAGAGTGTAATTGGGACATAAGTTAAAATTTAATATTTCATTTAAGTAAAACCTTGTACAAACGAACCTCGGGGAAGTTATATTGCAACTCTGATTCAGGTGACGTATGTCGGTGTGTGCTTGAATTTGTATAAAAGCGGCCTGAATGAAAGTTAGAGATGAAATAAGTTTTTTTATCAATTTGAAGAATATTTCACACATCGTTTATTTTGATTAAACAAACTACAGCAACTAAAGTTTTGCTGACAGAATTACTATCAAATTAGTGACTGGATAAGGCAAGATTTGCCGTGAGAATGATCTGGAAGGAACGTTCTGATTGGTCGTTTAGATTAACAGCCAATCAGAATGAAGCTGTTCCCGCGCGAGCAGAGAAGGGGGCATATAGGGGAGTACCTCGAGAGGAGTGGCTTGCCAGTCGGCCTACGGATAACACGATGTCACATCACTCCTTAAAAATACTCTGTAAGATGAGGAAATAGTGAGCTAATTTCTGTTCGAACATATCGTGACTTAAGCGACTGGAGTTACGAACATTTTAATGAAAGTTTGGTGTTTCTCAATTAAACAATTCGAGAGAACTTTCTGGTCTTAGTAACAACTGCGAGTGGTGTGGTTCGTGCACCGTACGGAACAGTTTGGCGAGTACCTCTTACGAGGAAGACTATTGAAACGACCGAACGTTTAACTCGCGAATAGTTTTGGGTCTGTGACTGGTAGAAAGTGAAAATTATTCAGGTGGGATTTACTGAATTCTGGCTGCTTTTCGAGTGAATATTTGTTGTACAGACAGTGAACTTTGATTGATGATGTTTTACCATATTAAATACGGACTTCATAGCCATTTCATGTGTTTAAATACCAATAAAAAGCAGAGTTAATCTAATTTTAAACGCTTTTGTGCAAGTAGACTGAAGATCCCGAACGCCCGATTTTTTAATCATGAACGTTCAGGGACGGACTTTCAACTAGAGTTACGCGGGCTCTGTGTGGCAGGTATTAGGTGGTGGTTTCATCAACGCTGCTTTACACTGCCTAGTACGTATCTGCTACCACACAGTGAAGGGACATCAGCAAGAATCCTATCAGGGTAGGTGGACTGAACCAAAGCGTCAACAAAAACGCAAACGACGGACCCCGCTCCGCCGCAACATTATCACCTTGTATTTGCCCTCTAGTCGTATCAAACAGAAAATCATGGAACTGTTAGTGGAACCAAAGGTCAATTACTTTTCTCTGGATCAATGGAAATCCATTCCAGTGCGACGTGCCGTAATATGTATATTTACGTGCAGAAAATGAAGTGCCCCCCCCCCCCGCGTGTTTCAACTGGTGGCAACGCAAAGGGCTGTTGGAGCGAGGGAGGCTGTAACCGCAACTGCAGGGGGGACGTGGGGCCCGCGCTTTTGATAATGTTCAGCGAAACGAAGGCCGCGTAATTCTGGGGGCGCCGCCGCCGCATCTGCCACAATGGGCTGCAGGCGACTTGCTCGCTGCATTCAGCCAGGATTACGCTGCGAACCGCCTACCCTATCTTGCCAGCTCCCACTCGCGCTCTGAGCAAAGGAATGCACCGACAAACCACTGGTATCGCGCCTAACACATGGCTGAAAGCACAGATTTACTTTCGAGGGTTTAAATGCTTCGTGCTTGATGTAGACACTCCTGAGCTGTAATTATCTTAAGATTTAAAGAAGAGCTAAATATGACCCCCTGCTCTTAACTAGCACTTCAATGGTACTGCTACGCTTTTCAGGAACGCCGTATACTTCAAGTTCTTAATGATCGTCTGAAAGTACCATAACTTTGAAATGGGAAATTTTAATTTAATATGACCCTCCTTGTATTCATCTCAATACGTTCCTAAAATGTACATTCAATCTACTACAGAAATATTTAGAGATACTATTTGCATAATTATATTCACATGCATGCAAATTTGATCTCGTCTTAATCTCATATTTAAGGGCATTTACAGTTTGGTACACCTGTACGACTCAGGCAGCCAGACATCGCAAAGAGTGGGAGCTACATATTGAGATGATGCAGTGCTGAGCGCACTGGACTTTTGAAGCAGATAAGAGCCGAATACCTTCCGCATGACTGCTTTGTTAAAGATGGTCCCTGTCTCTAATAAGTCCATCATCAGCGGGATGTTAAAAGCTTAGTTTTCTTTCTTCCTCTTACTACTAGCAATCCGTAGCTGACTAATTCTAAACAGTGGTCTCAGCCATAAGTTTTTTTGATCTAGCTATATCGAAAGCAGTGTGTGCTCAAATAAGAAGTGTAAGAAGCCAGGTCTATGTAACGTGAACATCAGTGAAACCGACAAACTCCAGGGACCGGTTCCTGACTTGAAATGGAGGAATAGCGATCCTATGAACATGTTTCCTGAAATGGACACTACGCAGGCAACGGCAACAAATCGTCCCGGAACACAGTACAGAGATGCAACGCATCACGTCATAACAGATGTTTAAAGTGACGTCCATGGTATTGCAGGTGATGGGGATAGTAGTTGTTGTCACGCTGGATACACATAATCGTACTTTGGTTGACACCATGGTGGCGGGCCACTTGCCTGGAGTTTGTACTAGGGTTCTGCTCAATATCCTGTAGAATCCGGTCCTCAAAATTTAGTGTACGCACAGTCCGCCGCTTCACTGCACATTAGTCTGTCTGGAAGGATCCATGAACGCACAAACGACAAAAAAAGAGCTTCAAATGTTATGTGATGAGATTGATGTCTATACGTCTTTTGGTATAGCCGTGCTGCGTCTTGACCGTTTCCATCTGCTTGGCCGTAAGCAAACACCAATTCGGCTGGTCCCCGACGTCGGTTCTAGGCGCGCAATCCGGAGCCGTGCGACTGCTACGGTCGCAGGTTCGAATCTTGCCTCGGGCATGGATGTGTGTGATGTCCTTAGATTAGTTAGGTTTAAGTAGTTCTAAGTTCTAGGGGACTCTGGACCACAGCAGTTGAGTCCCATAGTGCTCAGAGCCATTTGAACCATTTTTTTGTCCCCGACGTGAATACCGGACCATTCTACAGTTTACGGTACACTTCGTCAATCACCCAGTCTGCAACATACAAGGAACACACGCTGCGTGGTCAGACGGTAGCAACGATGCATTTCTGAACACATGTTCATACGACCTTTTTTTCCCAGTCAGGAATTCGTAGCTGCAGTTTGTCTGTTTTATTTGTGTTCGCCCTATAAACCATACAGAACTTCTCAGGTATAAGGGAAAGTGTGTGTGGGCTGGAGAGAATCTGCAGCATATTCCAACAGTTGAGGGGAACAAGAGCCAATGACCAAACTTGCTCCTCTTTTTCCCATGTAACCCAGCCGATGGGACTAGGTTATTAATCTGGAAAGTGGTGTGTTGGGGCTTTATGGGCGCTCAACATCGAGGTCATCAGCGCCCTAATCTGAAAATGTGTAAGAGTCTGGTCTTAAATAAATTTTAGGACTTTAATCGATCTGGATGCCTCAGAAGTAGATGGCACAGTCCTGATAACTCCTCCCACTCCCGCTTGCCCAAATACACCCAAAACAAAACAAGGAATTACGTCGTTTAATACTAGCCGTCGCTTTAAGGAAGGGTACATCCCGTCAGAATAATTCTGGCCCAAACTGGAGGTAACATTATCCTTCCAGTCAGGTCACGTTGCCCGATACTGAACGGTGAATATAAGACTAGACGGACTACGCAAGAACTGATAACGGAGCTTCTAACAGACACAAATGTGTGGATAAAATATAGAGCGGTACTACCGCACGAGACTGGCATCTAGGCTGCTCTCAAAAAGAAACGTGGACTATCATCAATTTTATAGAGGGGTCTCCAAATGTATTAAATGCTGTGGCATCCAGAGGCATATTATGAAAATTAGTGTGGAGGCAGCGGAAATATAAGAAATACATTTAAAGCCGAAGTGACTGACGTAAAAACTGGCCGTCACCCAGAGAATGAATGTTATCTACAAAGTGATGGACTGCCCATGGGATCCCCAATATCAGGAACATTAGCAAACATTTTCATCAGTCATCTAGAAAATAAGATATTGGAAAAAATAACCACTAATGAAAATATGACACACATGTAGTACACAGGCTCAGTCAAAAAACAAGAACACAAATACAAAACAAACGCAACATTTCCAGAATACAGGAGAACTCACAGGCTGAAAACATACAAACACAGACAATAGCAACCCCGCACAGAAAAGAACCAGATTGTACACTGTGACATACACACGTAAAGTAACACACAGAGTTGCAAACATCCTAAAGAGACGGGGGTTCCGGGTAGCATTTACGTCTGGGCAAACCCTTCAATGACACCTAAGCCAACCAGATACCAAGAGGGACAAATTCCAACAATCAGCAATATATAAACTTGAACGTCAAAGTTGTGATGCAGTTTACATAGGCATAACATGCAGGAATTTTAAAACACGGTACAAAGAACACAAGAGGTGTTGGAAGTACGAAACAAATCGTTACACATTTGCAGAACATTTAAAACACCATAAGGACCATCCTACAAACATGGAACAAGAAAGGAAAACAATGAGAATAAGCAACCATGACAAACAACTTACACAAATGCAACAAAACTTCCACATTCAGAAAGCTATCGCTGAAAACAAAAATGTGATAAATGAACAAACATCAGCACAGTCTCCCTACTACACTTAATAAAAAAAATTATAAGATAGAAAAAATAGAAAAACAATCGTACCTCTCACAGAATCAGAAAAAAATCTCTTCCTCCCTTCGCATTCTAGACGCACATACACACAAACACACAAACACACACATAAACACAAACCTAGTCCATAAAAGAAAAATATCACACCAAAATACAGACACACACACACACACACACACACACACACACACACACACACACACACACACACACACACACACACACACTCGCACACAAATGCATACACAAACAGATCACAGATACTTCAATAATTACACTCGATAGTTCGGCAATAACATTCGATCTTTGGTAATAACATCTGACAGTCGGCAACACAAACCAAAACATTGCTTCAAAACAAGTGTCAAGCTCATAGTGCTGTGAAATGTGGAAAAAACCGCAAATTGGCATTTAGAAAAAGAGCAACAACAGCAAAAATGCAACAGGAGTGTAAAGCGTTGGAAATCGTCCACACAACCTGTACGTACAGTTCAAAATATTACTACTTAATAGGAAATACCAACCACTAGAAATGTTTGTAAGCCATAGTTACAGTGACCAAAATGTGACTTAAATAGCAAACATATGTACATATTCCAGGCCACTGAAGATGCCTTGCAGAAAATAAAGGCGAAAAGTATATCACAGTAAATTTGTGTTTTATTCAGTTGCTGTCAGACGGTCCATAAAGTCACAATTATCAATATACTGTAATATTACACCCAACTGAGGAAGACAGGATTGCGAAAGTTGAAGATATGAAGTGGGGATTTTCCCATACGACCATACCTTCAATATCAGGAATCCGGTAAAACAACAAATCTCCGACATCGCTGCGGCCGAGGAAAGAGCCTGCAAGAAAGAAACCAACGACGACTGAAGATAATCGTTCAACGTCGCAGACATACAACCCTTCAGAAAATTGTTACATGTTTCAATTCTGGGCCATGAACATGTGTCAGCATGCGACAATTCAAAGAAACATCATCCATATCGGGGTGCCGAAGGCCTACTTCTGTGCCCTTGATGACTGCCCGACCCAAGGCATTATGCTTCGCGTGAGCCCGTCAACACCGACATTGCACTGTTGATGACTGGACACATGTTGCCTGATCAGACGATTCTCGTTTCTAACTATGTCGAGGGATGGACGTGTACGGGTATGGAGACAACGGCATGAAACCATTGACGTTGCATACCAGCAGGGGACTGTTCAAGCTGGTGTAGGCTCTGTAATGGCTTGGGACGTGTGCAGACTCTGATAGACGATACGCACGTAAGCATCCTGCACGATAACCTGCATCCATTCATGTCCGCCGCCCGGGGTGGATGAGCGATTCTAGGCGCTACGGCCTGGAACCGCGCGACCGCAACGGTCGCAGGTTCGAAGCTAGCCTCGGGCATAGGTGTGTGTGATGTCCTTAGGTCAGTTAGGTTTAAGTAGTTCTAGGAGACTGATGACCTCAGAAGTTAAGTCCCATAGTGCTCAGAGCTATTTCAACCACTCATGTCCATTGTCCATTCCGACGGACTTTGGCAATTCCAGTAGGGCAATGCGACACCCCACACGTCCAGAATTGCTACGGAGTGGCTCCAGGAACACTCTTTCGAGCTTAAACAATTCCGCTGGCCAATAAACTCTCCAGACATGAGCGTTAATGAGCATATCTGGGATGCCTTGCAACGTGCTGTTCAGAAGAGATCTCCACCCCCTCGTACTCTTCCGGTTTTATGGGCAGCTCTGCAGGATTCATGGTGTCAGTTCCCTCCAACACTATTTCATACATTAGTATAGTCAATGCCACGTCGTGTTGTGACACTTTTGCTGGCTCACGGGGGCCCTACATGATATTAGGCCGGTGTACCAGCTTCCTTGGCTCTATAGTGTATAACAGAAATTATACCTCGAACTACAGGCCTAGGAATGAGCAAAGGTATCAGTCGTTATTTTATTGTGTACCCTGATACATTTTTCCACTAAAAACAACGAGGTTATAATCTATGATTTACCACCATGGTGTGGACAGCTCGAGTTTAGCCCTGCGGAGAACTATTTAAGACTGTTAAATACTAGCGATGTAAAAAGTGTTATAATAAGAAAAGACATGCATATTGATTTCATCACGGTAAGATAATGTGTAGATTTTACCGAATTATGACCAAGAAATGTTTTTCTACAGGTCACATGGATATGACCGAATAATGTTAAAAGCATTGTTGTTTTGTATGTCTTAACGGAAAAGTGAGTGTGTAGGACAAAGATAAACCACTCCGTATTTAAGATGACGAATGTGAAAATACTTTTGTTGTGCTACAACTGTAACATGATTGTTTTATAGCAGTAGAGAAGAACTACATATGCTATCGCTGGAGATGTAAGTGACAGTACAAATATCATAGCAACCATAGGTTCTCTTTAGCAGATTTGCTACATCTTATCCGTAGTGGTCTGGTGGTACTGTGGCTTATAACAATAGACACACCATTTTATGTGATATTTCGGACATGAGAGGGATTTAGATTACGTAGTCGACTTCTATAACAATAAAACAACGCGATACCGCTCTTCATGAATAAAGAAAATAGCATTAATCTCTGTTAAGTCACATCTATCTACCAGTGAGGCATAACAGTAATAATATGAATGATGGAAATCAATACTTATTGCGACATGTAACAAATTATTACAGTTCATTTAGTTTCACCTCATACTTTATAGACACACACAGTGCTCTGACACAGTGTAAACACTGTCCACATACAGAGATTTAAAACGTAGTCATCATTCTTTCTACATCAGTCCCATTCGCCATGCGACTGTATTTCGTAAATAATTGTTTTTATATGCTTTGAATTCCTTCTGTATTGTGTTTAAACCACTTGGAGTAGGTAAGTTGTATCGATCTGGATATTCGATACATGTGCTTATACAACTACCTTCATGGACTTTGTAACACCATAGCTCTAATACCCTACTGGTTTATTTTGCTTTTGTTTTATTTAATGTCACTTTGTTGAGCTTCTGTAAATGTGTTTGATTGAATCGATAACACAAAATTGTTTACTCCTTTCTTTGTAAAAACTTTGAGTCATGGTTTGATTCTATGTAAAGTAGTGTATCTGTCATTCAAATTCTTTGTCCCATTTGGAGGGAACAAAACCTACTATATATAATTGTAATTTCTGTGTGAATATTTTTTTGTGGAAATGTCAATATGTGCAAATGTTCTGTTTTATTTAATGTGTTTGGTTGGTGTTATGCAAACTGCTGATCCTCACTTAGGATTCTTAGTTATTCTGTGTGTAAAAGTTGTTGTGGTTTCCCTCGGGAACGGAACTGTGTAGCGCGCGCAAATTGTGGTGGGCCTAGGTAGAAAAGGTGGAATTGATAGTCAGTTGGGGACGAGCTGCCAAACAGTGCCCTGCCATGTAAAGTTGCATATTGTGCTAGTTCCGAGAGAAGCTTTTTCTGTTACTTTCCAATGCCTCGGATGGATGGATAAATAGCTGGAACGATTCTGGAATTGGTATTCATCATCGCCACTAAGAAGGCTCAGAGTCCAGCAATTCTGTCTGCAAATCCGCATACCAACTTGCAGTTGTCAAGACATTGCGCAATCACTGTAAAGAAGTACTATAATGATGTACAGTGAAGGATCAGCTTATTGGGTGATTTAGTGTGCACAAATATAAGGTAACTTATAACTGAATTTATGTACCTGCCTTGATTTTTTCCCTATCACAACACCTCTTAGGTTCCTATCCACTTGAACTATGATTACCGAGTGTCCTATATTGTGGAAAAAATGAAAGCCTCAAAGTTAGACAGAACATTAAATAATGTTGTTTGATCTTTGGTAAGAAGGGAGTATTCAGATTTACCGTGGATTTAATGAAATTGTGGGAGGTAATAAATGTAGTCTTGTGGAAGCCTCCCAGAGACGGAAACTGTCTAATTTAAAATTTTGTGGAGTTTCAAAGCCTCCTATTTAACCATTTACTTGCAAGTAGAAGACTGTGGTAATAAGAATAATTTGCAGTTTCTTTTAAAGATTAAAAGCTCTTAAAATTGAGGCTTATAAAGTTTTGCTTGGTTAATGATCATAGTGCAACACGGTCAAACTAGCAAAATTCCTCTCAGAGGGTAACACTGTTCTGTTGTGTTATACCATAATTGCTTTAATAAGATAAGTTTTATTTCACAACCTGCCTTGGATTTCCGAGGTTATGGTATAGCAGTAGCGGACAGGAGTGTTATAACTTCACATTCCAATATACACTTCACAGTATGGTCAGAAAAGGTTTTAGCATGGACTCGCCACTGATATAGTCTATCCACTACATACTGCAAATTACGTATGTGCATAATACTTTGACGATTTAGAAATACACTTTGTAGTGACTCCTGTGGTGTTAATGTAAACGTAGCACCACCAAACACATTGATTACTGATAGACTGACACCGCTGGTGCTGCTGCTGCTGTAGATTTTAAGATAGAACCGTCTGTACCTGGTTGAGAACTGACCTTGATATATGTCAGACCGCCGCAAAGCAGCTCCCATTCTGTTTGAAAGAGTCTCACTTTCGTACGTTGCTACACATTTTCAATTTCCACTATACATTCGAAGCCAAAGTTGGGTGGCACCCCAAGATGAATATGCTTAGACCAATTGTTAGTCACATGATATGTGCTGGTGAACCCTAACATCGCTCTGATAGCTAACTACATGGCTGCACTGCTGGGTTTATATATAACCCATCACCAGTGGCCGTCCAGCAATCATAACAGTCGGTACCTGTGTGGAGTGGTGATAGAGTGTTAGTAAATTGAAACCTGTCGGTTCATGATGGTCAAATGGAAGTATGTGGTGGTGGTGAAGGTTTCTATTCTGAATTTCCTGGATGTAGGTTATTTCGTGGGAAGAAAAGCAGTTCACAGATTAGGTAGGCCTACATAAAGTTAGGGTTAGATGTTGGGCTGGGAGAAATGTAATCTATCGACGAAGGAGGTGATTTTCTGTACACTAATACTAGTGATAAAATTGCTTACGTGACTCATCTTCGAAGCAATCACATCATTCGGCTTCTGCTATAATCGTATAAGTTAGTATTCTCTATCCGAGAATATAACAGAAAGATAGCTATGGGGAAGACGATGTGTATCTCCTGAAATATGAGAGTGGATTAGGTAATTTATGGAGGCACATGGGTAATCATTCTTACTCGGTTGTTGGGTGAGTGTGAGATAGAAGGCTAACACTGGTACATTGTACCCTTCGATAACCACTCTAGGGTGGCTTGTTGTGGGTCTTTTTAGTTGTAAGTTGTTCTCAGGTGATGAATTTGTCTACAAGAAGACAACAGCGAGTTTTTCAGGAAGACCTGTGTGCGATCGGTACAGGAAATAATATTTGACCTGACTGTAGACAAATCTATTACACATAAACCTACATCTAGATCTACATCGATACTTCACAATCCACTTTACGGCGCATGCGGAGGATAACCCAAACCGCTACCTCATTTCCTTTCCTGTTCGACTCGCGAACAGAACGAGGGATAAACGACTATCTATATGCCTGACATTACAAGAGTACTGCTCAGGGGCTGTGAAAAAAGAAGTTACAACACCAATACAGCAAACCCAGAGCTGCATAGATGCCGATGCAAGGGAAATGACGTCATGGTTGCTCTACTGTCATGTCTAGCTATTCAATTCTGGCATGACAAAGGACTAAAGCGCTGCCGTTTCAGAAACAATAGTAGGCCAAGTTTGGACATTTACGGCCAGTTTCAAACAGACATCATCACTCACTAACACGAACCAGCCGCGAGGAGAAGACTACGCCACACATTGCTAGAAAATGGGTCAACAAGTCGCTTCCGACAGATGCTGCCTCCATTAGCCGTGGCATGCCGTCCGGGCTGAATGTTGCTACCTTGGCGCCTTCCAGCCGATGACCCATCTTCTGGCTATATTTTAACTGATACCAAATGCCCCATTCGGGAAACGTGGTTCGTGGCTGGGCCACCTTCGCACCAAATCCCCATCGCATGTGGGGGCCAATTCTGTTGCTGTTCGTTGCTTTGTACGGGCAACCGTTGGAGCTGCTCGCTATTGCCTCTGAGTGAACTCTCACTGCCGCAAGAAGCTGACTCCACCGTTCATGCTGGTGACAACAAGTCGACTCAGCACGCCTTTGTGTGTCGCGCTTTAAGGTGCATTATGGTATTTTCGTCACAGAAAAAGGGAGTGTATGTAACTGCTGTCTGTATGACTGGATACCGGACAAATGCCTGATATTCACCCACCATGCTACTGCATCCACGCCTAGGGTGGTAACTGCAGGCCGTCGTGACCACCATAGGAGTCATCCGCACCGATAACTGCACTGTATATTTGAGTCAGAAGTGGGCTTCAGAACAACTTTTTATGCATGGGTTTCAGAGATTGGACTTAGTAACGTCCGCAGGACATCTTATCGTCTCACAACTTACATAACAGTAATTCTCCTAGTTATTTGTTGGATGATTACAGTCTCCACTGATGATGACAGTAAGGTAAGGGAACTTACGTGACAGTCAACTTAGGTTTTGTCTAAAGATTACGGTTACGTCTAGGGGTGAGTGTGATTATTGAAGTATCCGATTATATTCCTACGCTCACCTTTAAAACTGAATCTATGGTAGACAACCTCTCATACAGTTTGTCTCTACCTCATTGATTTCAGTCTTCTTTGTACTCAACAAATACACCACCTCCATTTACCATTAGCCTACCCTTCTGACGAAAGCTTACATTTTCTCCGGGAATCTCACTGCTTTCACTTTCGGGTATTAATAAGCTCTGGTACCTAATATTACGTGAGTTCCACTGCTTTTTAGTAGTGCTCCAAACTCTGCGATATTGTTGCATGTGCTTCGGCAGTTACTTACCATGGTTTTAATAGTTGCGCCTGTTGGAGGCATTTCTTTGTATCTGATACTGACATTTCCAGATCAAGTACAACCACCGTTATCTGGACTGGATGATGTATCGCCTAATCTAAAAAAAACCTTGTCTGCACCCCATTCACAGTTATCAGTCTGGGTAGCAGCCCCTGACGTGTTGTGCACATCTGACTCATTTAGTCCCGAACCACAAGGCGCTAGACCAAGAAGTCGCAGCCTAGCATATCACGTATCCTTCGAAGACTATGGAACCACAGTGAAGAAACTAAACGAGTTGTCTACTTTGTCAAACAGTGTGGTCCGAGCAAACATCCCAAAGATGTTCGGGCTCACATGCGGTTCCTCTTCGTCGAAATGTCTTGGCTCAAACTCATCTAGGGGTTGAACCGCACGTGTCGCATTACACGCTCTAAATTAAACACTTGTGACTCTTTGGTTAAATTGTCTGGCTGATGGCAAGTTTGCGAAATAAAAAGTTAATATAACATATCATAATAGTAATAATAACATCGGGAACTAAATTAAAGACCCATAAATGATGTAGGTCACACAATTGCGATTTGCTTAGATTAATGTTTATTCAGAAAACAGACTAATAGCGAAAGTGGTCGTATTTAGAGCTATTGCTACACTCGAGCGCATATAAATTTGACAGAGTTCGATCATTCACAATCGCACAATTATAAGTCCACTACTCCACCTCGTTAATTATACGAAAAGTTAGAATTCACACCAGGTGCGCGGCAGCTCACCACTCAGAGCCTAAAGTCCCGCGATACTACACAACGCGAAATTTTCTAAGCAGATTCACTTCCTAGCTGCCTAAAAATCGGCTGTCCGCCTTCGAACTGTACTATTTGGTGTCTCCAGCCGTACTGTCCGCTTTTGCGTCTGCACTGTCCCTCTGCCCGTCTCCGGCAACTTTTCCTGCTCGCCGAACATCTTCGCTCAACTAACTAGCGCTGTTCCCTTTCCGGAAGCCGTCCATCTGATTGGCTACAGATTAGTCTACATTACTTTACATTTTAACATATTTAAATAATCAAAGCTTGACCACTTTCACGTTCTAAATAAAGTATCAATAATATCCATTCTCTAATAAACGATAAATTCTTTTACATTAAACCAATACCATCTCCTTCTTAACTTTGAATGTCACCGCCAGTAGTCTTGCACCAATGTGCTTTCTTGTAAATAAATAAAGAACAGAAGTAACTATTATACACTAAACCTTACAACAAATATTCTATTACCTAATGATTCAATAAGGTGTCATGCTGTCATCGTTCAACGTGTTTTGCGTGGAGGAAATGATGATTTGATGCTAGCTTAAAACACTGATAATTTAAATTTACTATATCTTGTAAACAAATAAAGTAACAGAGTTGATATGTTGTGTACATAGTTCTGCGTAGTCAGCGCGTACACTACTTTCCCACTAGAGCGCGCTCCGCTAAGCACAACAGCGCAGGCGCAGCGCTCGTCCGTCTCCACACTACGTGATAGCGCTGTTTTAGAGACGGACCAAATTCTGCTTCCGCCGATCCGCGTATTAATATGTAACGCAGCCAATGATATTGCTGCTAACGTAGAACCTTTTCTCCTCGCGAATCACACTCGCGCAGTGATACCTGAACGCGCGAGGTATTATAACGAGTGTACAGACCTCCGATTAGTCAGTCTGCAGTAGTCTATAGTCAAGTATCAGTCTCCACCTAATAAGATTATCATATTCCTGTACATATCCATGAAGAGAAATGTATAGACACTTTGTCAAATATCAGACATATGTGAGAATAAGATTAACGTACCAAGACCAAAGGAACTTCAGATTGTCAGTTTTAAACAGCATCGAGAATCAAGTAACATAATATTTATTATTATTATCACTTTAATAAATGTGTGTGAAAATTAATCAAGTTCTGTTTAAAGTTGGTCACTGTCAATCAGCTAATCTAAGCGTGCAAGTGGCATTTCTATCGTCTGGCCTAACGGCGGATGATAAACACGCCACGATAAGACCACGAGACATATTGCTGACACTCGCCTACTTCGTTACAGTGACAAGTCGAATACTCTGATGGTGTATGTACCGAATGCCTTATAGTACGCACACCACATGATATTTACGTTTGTCATTTTAAAGATGCGCTTCTACATGAAATGTCGCGTTCAGATTTTAGCATTCAGGTCTTTGTTACAAAACTTGTTAATTTCACTTTCACAGTAAGTTCTAAACTATTATAGATATGATCAGTATTCAAGTTTTATTGAGATAATCATGAAATTTTATGGAGCATGGCAGATTAAAATTATCGTGACTTCTTTCCCTGGACTACTACAGAATTAAATAATTTTCATAAATGGCCGATCTTAGGTCCGCCATGTTTAACACTGTTACTTCTCCTTGGCCACAAAAGGCTTCTCCTGGGTTTCGCTATGACGTAGGTTTTTGTCTGTCTCATTCGCACAATACAGGGCTTAGGCATCAGTAGACAATAGACATCTGAGAGCTCCCCCACCTCGTGGTGAATCTGCGCCCTTTGTGGCATCGAGTCCTGGACCACAGGGCTCTTTTCACAATTCCTGAAGGCTGACTCTTTCTGCCATATACTTAATTGAGAGTGCAATACTCAATAACTCACTGTGGATACTCGGAAAATTGTAATGGGTGCCACACAACCGATGGTACGGTTCTCCGACGCCTCGTTATTGGGTGGCAAGTTACTGAGCAAACGTTGAATGTCGTGAGTAGAGCGAGAAATACTGTATAAATAAAAATTTGCTGTTTTTGTACAGAATACTTTTTGTTTACCATAATTTACAATTTTCTCCAGGTCCATTAATGCTTGAAGCAGCGCTTAAAAATACTGCTTATGTACCTCTGTACGTTCTGTTGTTCATGTCATTTATCTTCACAACTTACAGAACGGCGATGCGCAGGAATTTTCCAGCTGGTATTTTCATCATATTTTGCGTCTTGCCGTGGTCTATGACAGGAGTCACCAGTGTTAAAGTCGTCGAAACCAAACGAAGTGGCGCAGTGGTTCGCACATTGGACTGGCATTCGGGAGGGCGAGTGTTCAAATTCCAGTCCGGTAATCGGCATTTGGGTTTCCTTTGAGTTCCTGTAAATCGCCTATGGCAAATATCAGGATCGTTTGTTGGAAATGTCACGGCCGATTCTCTGCCCCATGCTTCCGTAATCCGAGCTTGTGCTTCGTCTCTAATGACCTCGTTGTCGACAGGACGTTAATCCCTAATCCCCTTTCCTTCCCTCCGAGAGGTGAAACCAGACGCGCTGCTGACACAACGAAAGAAACGATAGATCCTGTGGGTCTCACCGAGTACAGTTTCATCCGTAGAACTGGTCACTGGGCCGGAACTGTAAGAGACAACTGTTGTCTTAAACGCTTGGCCCCTGCTTCTAAGCACCCACACACTCAGTTCTCTTAGGGCTGCTGAAAAGACGTATTTTCTAGCTTCTACTCGTGTGAAGTGATAAACCGGCAGTCATTTGGCTTTCGGAACGCTGAGCAAGGGCATTCAAGCAGGGACTTTACTCAGTCATAGTAAATTAATGATAGCACCTCTTCCCACCACAAAACGCCTTACAGGCAGCAGTTGTTAGTATTATTTATACCAATAATGCAAGGAAATTTCTTGCGTGGCGACACAAAACAGGACTTGAGCACAACTCGGATAGTTCGAGTGGCAGCTTTACGTAACTGCAGTAGCGCACAGAAGTATACCGTTTCGTTCTATGAGCTGATATAGCTTCTCATTAGCAGTACTGTATTCTAAATTTCCTCTGTGCTCTTTACTTAAATCTCCCACATTTCGTGTATGTTTGTGTATTTATCAGACACAGTTCCACGCTTTATCTACTGTTTAGTGCACACCGTAGTTGTTTGCATCGAGATGGCATTCGTTTTGTGTTTGAAGAGCCACGTGTAATAGTTAAATCCATCAATTGAGTGTCAGGTTTTGCTACTGCAGTCTAAGGCGCTGAGTCATGGGCTGTGCGGCTGGTCCCCGCGGAGGTTCGAGTCCTCCCTCGGGAATGGGTGTGTGTGTGTGTGTTTGTCCTTAGGATAATTTAGGTTACGTAGTGTGTACGCTTAGGGACTGCTCACCTTAGTGGTTAAGTCCCATAAGATATCACCCACTTTTTTCCATTATTCTAATTTTTTCTCTATTCTTTCGTTTAATCTCCTAAATGTTGTGCTTGTTTGTGTATTTGTTAGTTGCGCACTTTTTTAACTGTGTAGAGTGTATTTCTGCCGTCTTTACTCTATGGACTCTGACTGCTGTGTTCGGATGCGAGCTGTGTTGGTGACCCTTCGCTCAAAGTTCTAGGCTGTGTTGGCTTCGGTCACACAGCTGGAGCCCAGTGGGTATCACTATGGAGGGCCGGATATGGTGATTCGTGGGACAATCAGCGCGTCACACGTATCCCACGGTCGGTCCATTACTGTGGCCGGCCTGGGTGTTCCCCACAGTGAGGTTGACCCCTCACCCATGGTTGAGTGGTAGGTGGTTGCAAGGTGCGGCAGGCAGTGAAAGACTTTTCGAGGGGCCAATCGGAAGGCCTCCGCAGTTTGTCTAATGAACAGATTTCTGGCGCTTTCTGTGGCTGACAAAAGCCCTGATCAGTTGCAGTCACTTGTCCTCTTCCAGAGGAAGCCTTTCAACTTGCGAGGTCAGGACATTGACAGAGGATGGGATTACTGGTATTTCGAAGCTCCAATTTCAATCTCTTAATGGGGCCCGTTAGGGACAAGGCTTCCAAGGAGGACAAGGAATCCCGTTTGAGTTCTGTGTGGGAGAATCATTCCACATGTAGAAGAGGTGCTTCCAGGTGCCATGATGAGAATAAAGTGAACCCAAACGTAGGTGGTGACTTATGTCAGTACTAAGGACGTGTCTTGCTTGGGACTGGAGGAGATTCTCTGTAGTTTCGGGCGGCTAGCTCAAGTGGTAGGGAATGCCAGTCGTGATTGCGAGACGGAGGTGGGGCTCACCATCTGCAGCCTTGTCGACAGAACTGTCTGTGGTCCTTTAGCATAGAGCCGAGTGGAGGGTCTGAATCAGAGGCTCAGGCGGTTCTGCGACCACGCAGGAAGCAGATTCCTGGATTTGCACCGTAGGGCGATGGGTTACTGGGTTCCGCTTAATAGGTCAGGAGTTCACTACACGGGACATGGCTACACGGGTGGCAGGGCTTTGTGTAGGGAAGTGGGCGATATTTTAGGTTACAGGGTCTCGGGAAAACTACAGAGAGGGCGTCAGTGTAAAAGGGTGTGGAGCAAAGACAGGACGAAGGTAGACCTAGCAACAGTCGGTATTGTAGATGTAAATCGTTGCAGCTGTTTTGGAAAAAACCAGAGCTGCAAACGCTAACAGAAATCAATGAAGCTCAAATCGTTACAGGTGCGGGAAGCTCGCTAAAGCCGGAAATAAATTCATCCGAAATTTTTAAGAAGGGCCTAACCATGTTCAGAAAGGATAGACTAAATTCTGTTGGTGGTGGAGCGATTACTACTGTCAGAAGAGGTTTAACTTGTACTGAAATTGAAGTAAATAGTTTCTGTGCGTTAGTATGGTTAGATGTGATATTTGAAAAGCGGACGAAATTACTAAGAGGTTCCTTTTGCCAACCACTTGACTGAGATGATGCAGTTGCTGAACATTTCAAAGAAAAATTGAGCCATATTTAAAATTGGCATCCCAATCACAAAGTTATAATTTTTGGTGAGTTCAATTAACCCTCTATATGTTAGTGAAAATACATGTTGAAAGTCGATGATAGGCATAAATCGTCGTCCGATATCGTTCTGAATGCTTTCTCAGAAAATTATTTTCAACAGTTAGTTCAGGAACCCACTAGAAGTATAAATGGTTGCGGAAATATACTTGATCTCTTAGCAACAATTAACACTAATCAAATAGGTAGCATCCAGCCGAGCACAGAAATTAGTGACCACAGTTCTGTTGTAGCGAGACTTAATACTATAACATCCAAACGCACCAAAAATAAACGCAAAGTACATGTATTTAAAACAGCAGACAAAAATTCTCTTCACTCCTTCCTGAGAGACAGTCGCCACTCCTTCCAATATTACTATGTAAACAGACCAGATGCGGCTAGGATTCAAAGAAATAGTATAGGCAGCATTGGAGAGATATATACAAAGTAAATCAGTAGAGATGGTACTGTTTCCCCACAGTACACAAAACAGAACATGACACTTTTGCAGAAGCAACGAAGAAAACATGCCAAATTTAAAAGAACAAAGAACACAAGATTACCAAGATTGGAAAACTTTCACAGAAGTTCGAAATTCAGCGTAACCACAATGCGGGCTGCTTTTAACAGTTCCATAGCAAAACATACTCTCGAAATCTGGCCGAAAACTGAAACAGATTCTGGTCGTAGTAAAGGACACAAGCGGCAAGACGCAATCAATTCCTTCACTCCACGGTAGCAATTATGATGATGATACTGATGCCAGTGCCACTAAAATCGCTTTCCGAAATCCATAACCAAAGGAGAAGTAAATATTCCATAACTCGAAACAATAACAACTGCCAACAAGAGCAACTTAGAAGTAGATATCCTCGGTCTGGCAAAGCAGCTCAGATCACTTGATAAAGACAAGGCTTCCAGCCCGGATTGTATGCTAGTCACGTTGCTGAATGCTGACAGAGTAGCTCCATATTTAACAATCACATACAACCGTTCGCTCATTGAAAGACCCGCACCTAAAGTCTCGAAAGTTGCACAAGTCACACCAATACCCAAGAAAGGAAATATGTATAATCCACTAAATTACGGACCCATGTCGCTAACGTTATTTGCAGTAGGATTTTCTAACATACACTTTGTCGAACATGTCAGCAACCTCGAAGAAAAGCTTTTATTGACAGATAGCCAACACCAATTCATAAAGTATCGTCCTTGTGAAACACAAGTAACTCTTTATTCTCATCAAGGAATGTGTTCCCTCGGCATGGGATTTCATATTTATTCCATATTTTTAGATTTCCAGAAGGCCTTTGACACCGTTCCTCATAAGCGGCTTCTAATCAAGTTCCGTGCCACGGACACACGACCAACATCGGCTGTATTCGTGAATTCCTATGAGATAGATCACAGTTCGTACCAACTGCCAGAGAGGCACCGATTAAAACAGATATAATATCTGACGTTCCCTAAGGAAGTGTTATAGACCCTTTGCAGCTATACTTCTATTTGAATGATATAGGAGATAATCTGAGCAGGCCACTTTGATTTTTGATAGGTGATGCTGTTATTTAAGGTCTTTTAAAGTCATCAGATGATCGAAACCAATTGAAAAGTGATTTAGACACGGCATCAGTATGATGCGAAATGTTGCTATTGACTCTTAATAAACAAAAATTTAAACTCATCCACATGATTTCTAAAATGAATCCGCTAAATTTCGGTTACATGATAAATCACACGAATCTAAAGGTTGCAAATTCCACTAAATACTTAAGAATTACAAGTACGTATAACTGAAATCGGAAAGATATCATAGATTGTGCTGTGAGGAAAGTAAAGTAAGAACTTATATTTCTTGTCAGAACAATTAGAAAATGCAACAGGTCACCTAAAAATAGTGTTTACGTTGCGCTTGTCCCTCCTCTTCTGGAGTACTGCTGTGCTGTGTGGGATAGGCATCAGATAGGTTTGACAAAACACACACTGAAAAAGTGCAAATAAGGGCAGCTCGTTTTGTATTATCTTGAAATAGGGAAGAGTGTTCCACGGATATGATAAGCAAGTTGTGGTGTTTAAAATAAAGGCGCTCTTCTTTCGGCAGGATATGTTCATGATATGTCAGTCATCTACTTTGTCCTCAGAGTGTGAAAATATTTTGTGCGAGCCCACGTACATAGGGAAAAATGATCATCATAATACCAAAGGAGAACTAAGCACTGATAAGGAAACATTAAATTTTTAGTTTTTCCCGCGCTCTGTTCGAGAGTGGGAAGTAGGGAAATAGCTCGAAGGTGATTTAATCAATGAATTTTATACATAGTGGATGCTGTTGAACTCTTTGACTGTTCCTTTATAGGGCTTAGAAAAATTTCCGCTACCTGTAACAATAAAAGGTTACTTATTTGTCACTCGACCGGTTTCGGGCTTGCGGCCATCCTCAGGTGTTTATACATTCACGTACGTGTTTATATTGCTGGAGATCACTGTATAAATACAAAAAAAATATTTACTTGTGACTAAACAGATACAACTGGGACAATTGTAAGTGGCAAGGCAGCATTTGTCAAACATACACTCCTGGACATTGAAATAAGAACACCGTGAATTCATTGTCCCAGGAAGGGGAAACTTTATTGACACATTCCTGGGGTCAGATACATCACATGATCACACTGACAGAACCACAGGCACATAGACACAGGCAACAGAGCATGCATAATGTCGGCACTAGTACAGTGTATATCCACCTTTCGCAGCAATGCAGGCTGCTATTCTCCCATGGAGACGATCGTAGAGATGCTTGATGTAGGCCTGCCATGCCATTTCCACCTGGCGCCTCAGTTGGACCAGCGTACGTGCTGGACGTGCAGACCGCGTGAGACGACGCTTCATCCAGTCCCAAACATGCTCAATGGGGGACAGATCCGGAGATCTTGCTGGCCAGGGTAGTTGACTTACACCTTCTAGAGCACGTTGGGTGGCACGGGATACAAGCGGACGTGCATTGTCCTGTTGGAACAGCAAGTTCCCTTGCCGTTATAGGAATGGTAGAACGATGGGTTCGATGACGGTTTGGATGTACCGTGCACTATTCAGTGTCCCCTCGACGATCACCAGAGGTGTACGGCCAGTGTAGGAGATCGCTCCCCACACCATGATGCCGGGTGTTGGCCCTGTGTGCCTCGGTCGTATGCAGTCGTGATTGTGGCGCTCACCTGCACGGCGCCAAACACGCATACGGCCATCATTGGCACCAAGGCAGAAGCGACTCTCATCGCTGAAGACGACACGTCTCCATTCGTCCCTCCATTCACGCCTGTCGCGACCCCACTGGAGGCGGGCTGCACGATGTTGGGGCGTGAGCGGAAGACGGCCTAACAGTGTGCGGGACTGTAGCCCAGCTTCATGGAGACGGTTGCGAATGGTCCTCGCCGATACCCCAGGAGCAACAGTGTCCCTAATTTGCTGGGAAGTGGCGGTGCTGTCCCCTACGGCACTGCGTAGGATCCTACGGTCTTTGCGTGCATCCGTGCGTCGCTGTGGTCCGGTCCCAGGTCGACGGGCACGTGCACCTTCCGCCGACCACTGGCGACAACATCGATGTACTGTGGAGACCTCACGCCCCACGTGTTGAGCAATTCGGCGGTACGTCCACCAGGCCTTCCGCATGCCCACTATACGCCCTCGCTCAAAGTCCGTCAACTGCACATACGGTTCACGTCCACGCTGTCGCGGCATGCTACCAGTGTTAAAGACTGCGATGGAGCTCCGTATGCCACGGCAAACTGGCTGACGGTGGCGGTGCACAAATGCTGCGCAGCTAGCGCCATTCGACGGCCAACACCGCGGTTCCTGGTGTGTCCGCTGTGCCGTGCGTGTGATCATTGCTTGTACAGCCCTCTCGCAGTGTCCAGAGCAAGTATGGTGGGTCTGACACACCGGTGTCAATGTGTTCTTTTTTCCATTTCCAGGAGTGTATATCTTTACTTACGTAAAGATGAAGCATTATTATAGTTACGCTGTAGTGACACTTTTTCCACTTAGTTACACACTTATTACCATTTTCAAGTCCATATTTCAGTTTTATAAAGTTTAGCTGTATATTTCTCTATTAAGATGTGCATTCGTGAAATACACTGTGTTTACATACAAACATGTGGGCTGTGGTCAAAGAACTTAGCCACAGGAAGTGCAAGGGTGACGAACATATAGAAACTTAAAAAGGTGTTATAGTTGCGAAGTTTTCTGATACATTATAGAAATTTTTGATCCACATTTTTGTAGGAGAACGTAGATCTAGGAAGCACAATGATGTTACACACATGAAATTTTGAAAGCTATTACAGATTATACAATGACAGTTACAGCTTGTGTTTGCAAGCAGATAGCTTGTGTATCGCAAGCAAATAGGGCCAGTCAAATAATCAGTGTCCTTCGATATATACAATTTCAATGCAAACAATCAGTTCAGTTCGTAAGTCACTGCTGTAGCGTTGTATCACGGCTCTTCGTCCACTCCAGCCGTGCCTAGGCGTTGCCATATTTATATTCTCTTCGTGTAGATGCCGATCCTGTTTCGGTGTCGTCCTAGAGAGCGCACTATTGGCTGACGTCATCTCACAGCCCTCTCTGCTCTTCCGTCCTTCATCGTCATGCGGGCGCTTGTCGTTACGTCGGAACATTCCTCCCCCGAGAACGCCGGACCGTTGTGTAGGGAGAGCTACAGTGGCGGGGGAGGCAGGACCGGAAGCTGTGGCTGCAGGGGACGTCAAGCTTCCGTTCGTAACACGCCGTCCGGCCGTCGCTCTGGTGAAAACGTCCCCGGGAAAATGACCTCAAGGGTACGCGTCCTCCTCCGGAACCCAATAACCACATATAGAAGGCGTCGGCTGCTGCGGTGTGGGCGGGTCCATCGGGAGGTGGCGGAGGAGGCGAAGGCTCCGTTTCCACTGGGTCGTCCCGCGGTGTCGTCATGGCACTCTCTCGCGGCTGCTGTGGCCGCGGGGTCCTCGGGGTCCGTCAATCTGTGGGAAGAGACGCAGAAGGATCACTGTGCACATGACAGTGGCGAAGCTGATTGTGAGGTCTGGATCTGAAATGAGTTACATGCAAGCGCCAAGCCGACGGACGAAATCGTGCGGCACGGATCGATACTTCCGGCCTTCCTCCAGCGCCGGATGCTGAGGAGGTTGGAGCAGATGGAGCGGTGTCCGATGTCCGCGGCCGTGAAGAAGTTCCGCCAGCGATGGTCCATTTCGTGGGTGCGAACGATAGGAGGAGAGAAACAGTTGCAATGCTTGATCCCTGGTATGTGTGGAGCGAAGCTGGGCCATCTGCTGCTTGAAGGTTCGGACAAAACGTTCCGCTTCGTCGTTTCACTGTAGATAGAACGGTGAACTATTTAGATGCTGTAGCCCATCCTCGTCGCCAACGTAGTATTCTGCCTACTTGTGTAATATAGGGTGCCTAGGCACCTGTTTTCTTGGATCGCTAGACAACAATTTAAGCAGCTTGTATTAATGGCGTTTACTATAGTAAGTTAAATTGACAATATTTAACTTGAAGCATTCACAAAGTTGTGTCGCAAGCAAATGGCGACAGGCAAATAATCAATGTCCTTCAGTATATATAATTTCAACGCAAGCGAAAAATGCAGTTGATAAGTCAGTGCCGTAGCGCTGTGTGACGGCTCGTCGCCCACTCCGGCCGCGGCTAGGCAGCGCGGCGCTTACTTTCTCTTCGTGTAGAGGCCGCTCCTGTCTTTGTGTCGCCTTAGAGAGCGTACTATTGGCTGACGTTGTCTCACAACCCTCTCTGCTCTTCCGTTCTGCATCATCGTGCCGGTGCTTGTCGTTACGCCAGAATGATTAAAATTTTCGGTCTCATTTCACTGAGCAACGACTGTGAGCATTGGACAGGCAGAGGCAGGAATCTGCGCACGTGAAGAGAAGAGAGCACATTCTGTGATCTGCGAAGTAAGAAAGGAAGCGAAGCTGAGCTGGGGACGCTTCCATCAAAGCAAGAGCATGAGGAGTACCTGTAACTCAAGGAGACTGCAGAATGAGCCAGAGAAAGGCAGCAGTGGAGACATGACACTCCTCATTCAGTAACCATTGACATACAAGGATGGTGTCACTGAACGGTTACCATTTCTGGAGTAGTTTTCAAAGAGCAGCTACTCTCATATAAGAACTGTAAGTTTTCACCATAGTGAAGATCTGATTAAGAGTTATATTTTCCTGTTAAAGGTCTCGACAAAGATTATCTTCTCCTCGTTCTTAAAACATTGGTTTGTTCCACCTATTTCTCTCAGAGGAATTGGTCAACGGGGGTGGGGGGTGGGGGGTGAGAGGTGGTTTACCCGTGTGGTCTTAGGAGCCTTGCCACGGTTCTCACGCGGCTCCCCCCGTCGGAGGCTCGAGTCCACAATGGGGCATGAGTGTGTGTGTGTTGTCGTTCGTGTAATTTAGTTTAAGTTAGATTAAGTAATGCGTTAGCCTAGGGATAGATGACCTTAGCAATTTGGTCCCATAGGAACTTACCACAAAAAAAAATTTGGTCAATACTTTCGGGTTACTGTCACAATGCCAGACCCCTGCAACTACCGCCACCGGTACATACATCAGCGGCCGGCGTGTTCCCCGTGCTGAAGGCGTCATCTATAGATGCCACCCACATGCGGCTGAACACATTCTGTGATTGTTTACACTTGCGGGCCACTGCGGTAACCAGACGATCGGTGCACATACCGGATCGAGATGTCTTTACTAGAGGCATCAGGACTCGATGGCAGCAGAGTGCACATCAAACCACAGTGTTGCGAGTATGCCAATGTGTTGCGTCTGTACATTACGTAGCACCTGATGGGAAACTTTCCGCCAGATTATTTAACATGCTGTATAACCACTACTTGACAGGATTCGCTCGCGCTCTGGGCTATGCGCCGTCTGTGCCCCGCAGCTCACATATTGGTATCGATCACCAATAGCAGTCCCAGTGTGGCCCAAGATCGCCACCGGATATCTTCCCAATGGGCCTGCCGCGGGGCGGGTTAAAATATTTTATGTTTCGAACATTCGTCATACTGTCCATCTAAGATGTCCACCTACCTCAGTACGGCTTCCGCTCGACGGAAAAAATGGTTCAAATGGCTCTGAGCACTATGGGACTTAACATCTGTGGTCATCAGTCCCCTAGAACTTAGAACTACTTAAACCTAACTAGCCTAAGGACATCACACACATCCATGCCCGAGGCAGGATTGGAACCTGCGACCGTAGCAGTCGCGCGGTGCCGGACTGAGCGCCTAGAACCGCTAGACCACCGCGGCCGGCGCTCTGCAATCGTAGGTACTTATTAGTCAGCGAAAAAGCCGCGTTGAAGGAAACGTCGCCTAATTCCAACCCAGCAGAGACCGCGTGACTCTAGTGGTGGAAACAGTTCCTGAAAATTCCTATTTATCATGATTTCAGGTGGTAAAATGATGTATTTTTTACTGAAATACGCGTCAAAAAATTTCAAGACCAATCATGTTTATTGCTTAGTAACACATTTTTATGGCTATCTAGTCCACATTTAGTGAGGTACTATTCTATCATTTTCAGTTCCCAGTCAAACAAAAAATTTCACACGCCAAGCAGCCAGAAATCTACACAAGTCCGACCCGTTCATGCTTGCGATGTGACAGTCTCATATTCACCACTACTTGCGAGTTCTACATTCAGTCTCATTCCGTGGTCTTACATAAAAGACGTGCTCGCCAAATACTCCATAAATGAATACAGAATATGCCATGTGGAATTTTCACTAAGGCCGAAAGTTCACACACTAGTAACTTCCCAACAAAACAATCCAGAAACTTCAAACTTTCATCAAAATGTTCGTAATTGCGACAGCTTTAGTCACGACTCAGACTAAACGCGAGAACTCAGTGTTTCTTCATTTTACTCATAATGAACACGGTGACATTTACCATGACTTTTAGCGTCCGATTGCCGGCAATTGACTCTCTCGATGCTACTCCACTCTCTTAATATCTCAATATCATTGAGCGGGAACATCTTAATTCTGATTGGCTGGTAAGTCTGACTGACCAATCAGAGAGATCCTTCTGGTTCATTCTCGCGGCGAAACATGCCTTAACCAATCACTCCTCAGAAAGTCATTTACGTCATTCCAAATGCAAATACAAATACATTGTTTAATAAAAATGACCGAAATGAAAAATAATCTTCAAATAAATTTAGAAACTTATTACACTTCAGACTGGTATTCTGGCTGCTCTCTTACAAAAGCATGCACACACTGACATATGTCATCAGTAACTGGATTACCATACAGATTTCCCAAAGTCCAGTTTCGTAATGTTTTACAGCAAATAATCTGTCACTCAATCCCATTTATACACACAACAACATAATAAACGAATAATAACTTTGAATGGTTTTTTACACTACAAAAAGCAAAGTAATTAAACTTTTGCAGAGAAAAATTCCAGTTAAATTGTTTTTATACATTGAGAACTCCGGATGACTTTAAATGATAACAAAAGACAAACTGTTGTTGTTCCTAACTGATTTTTTAGACCTAAATGTTAGTTTTCTGACTTAAGTAATTTTCTCAATCTCCGAAACTATTATAGGTACAATTTTGAAATTTTGACAAGATTCTTCACTGAATACCAAAAGATGGTGCACCAAGTGTGAACAAATGCGGTTAACAATAGTTACAGTTTATTTAGATTCGTAGGAGGCATGAATTTGCGTTCCTACCATTCGTTATTTGCGATCGTTCCCACGGACGCAAGTGTCATCTGCGCGTGATTCATAGCTGAGGCTTCTTCCTGCAGCCTCCGTGATATACGTCTGCTTGTTAAACTGTACTGAATGTTATCTGGTAAGAACTTGTTACGTTAGGCTAAGCGCAAATTGAGACGCGTATAGCACGTGTGACCTGACATGACACTACAGCGCAACGCACGCGTTCCGCACGTGTCGCGCGGGTCCAACGCATACTGAGACGTGTACACTTACTTCACAACTGCCGGCTGGCGACGCTCTGCGCTGACGGAAACAAAGCGCGCGCAAACTTTAATCATTCTCAAACGATTTTACAGAAACTTTTCATTAAAAATATTTCATTTTCACCTGGCTTGTAGCGTTATATGTCAGCTTAGTGGCGCAATGCCCATAATCTCGCTAATGGTTATACTTATTGTGGTATACACATTTTGGTAAGACGCTACGCTAAATTCGAAAAGTTTGCATAGAAAAATAGGGATCGCTATGAGTTTCCGTTTGGTACGTATTACACCATACGTTGCTGCCTATGAAATTTAGCTAACATGTTGAGTTTTTCTTTAGGCTTGGGAGGATGTCTCTATCTGCCTCCGATCTCGAGAAAATTTATCCTATGAAGTGCGCTCACTCCCGATCTCACGCCCGCGAGAATGAAATATTCACAACATCTCTCATATCGCTTAAACCGCTCCAGACATCGAAACGAGAGTTTGGAGTATGATAGTACACGAGGAGGAGAGTATTTTGCCAATTCGTAAGTACATGTGTACTCTCCTTAACATTTTCAAACTGTTAGAAACTTCGTTGAAGAGTAAATTTGTTGTAATAGCTTGCATTACCAAGTCCGAGAATCACCTGTGTAGAGACACAGCGCGAAGAAACACCAAAGGTGGCATCTAGGAAATATGATTAACTACAAGACATAAAAATATAAAAAAGATAACGAAGATATAAATGACGCTTGGGTATCCAACATAATGGAAACAAGTGCGGCACTCAAAACGAAAGCGATGGCAGGCAGAGACACAAAGAAGGAGTGAGAGAGAGAGAGAGAGAGAGAGAGAGAGAGAGAGAGAGAGAGAGAGAGAGAGAGATGGAGAGGACGTAAGAGAGAGAGAATTGCGTATCTTACTACGGAGAACTGTGGCCTTTTAATTCCTGCGTTTGGATGTTATCTCAGTCTTGATATCTTTTTCATTTCTTATTATGTTTGCGATGTTGCGGCTTATAAAAGCTGTATCTGGTGGGTACATATGAGGAGCAGCGATATTGCCCCCTGACTGGCAGTAAGGCGGGATTACCGGGCTGGGCGCCTTATTAAACACGCCAGCCATAAACTGGAGCCCGCCGCCGTCCCCTGCATACAAAGCCCGTCCCCTCACAGGCAATCGTTTCCGTGTTGCAGACTCCCGTCTCACGGCCTCTGGCTACTGAAGTCACGGCTGAAATGTACTAACTCTGAATTTTTAATTTGTCTGTAGTACTCTATGCATGGAGTTAGGTAATAGTGGATGTTTCCGAAGGAAAGGGGCATACTTTGACAGGAAATACTATGTACCAGCTTACAACAACAAAATTCTGTTAAATAGTCGCTCTGTCCTCCTATACTGTTTTGTGTATTAGCCTAACATCACAAATGGTTCTTTTGTTGGAGAACTTATTTCGTTCCTTTATAGGCAATAGTATGCTAGTTATTATTCTGAGCAATTAACTAATTTCGATTCTTTACTCAAACAACACCCATTAGATCAGAACGTGTTAAACTATGTTTCGAGTGATATAAAATTCGCTGTAGTTCGATAGTCGTATTACAAGGTGACACGAAAGCAAAGGCGCTACGTCTCCGATTAGATTACATTAGATTAGATTAATACTTGTTGCATAGATCATGAATACGACACTTCGTAATGATGTGGAACGTGTCAGGTTAATAAAAGATGTCTGTACAGGATATTACATTACACAAAATATTGCATGACACTAATGTTTAAGCTAGTTTATTTATTTATTTTCCTTCCCCTCCCTTAATTTGTATCTAAACATTCAGCCAATGAGTAGAAGGAGTTGTCATCTAGAAATTCGTTTAGTTTATTTTTAAATTTTGGTTGGCTATCTGTCAGGCTTTTGATGCTGTTTGGTAGGTGACCAAAGACTTTTGTGGCTGCATAATTTACCCCTTTCTGTGCCAAAGTCAGATTTAACCCTGCATAGTGAAGATCATCCTTTCTCCTAGTGTTATAGCTATGCACACTGCTATTACTTTTGAACTGGGTTGGATTATTAACAACAAATTTCATAAGTGAATATATATACTGTGAGGTTACTGTGAGGATCCCTAGATCCTTAAATAGATGTCTGCAGGATGACCGTGGGTGGGCTCCAGAAATTATTCTGATTACACGTTTTTGGGTAATGAATACTTTTCTACTCAACGATGAATTACCCCAGAATATGGTGCCATATGAAAGCAGTGAATGAAAGCAGGCATAGTGAGCTAATTTACTGAGATTCTTATCACCAAAATTTACAATAACCCTAATAGCATACCTAGCTGAACTCAGACGTTTCAGCAGACCATCAATGTGTTGCTTCCAGTTTAACCTCTCATCAATGGAGACACCTAAAAATTTTGAAAATTCTACCTTAGCTACAGACTTCTGTTAAAAGTCTATATTTATTACTGGAGTTGTGCCATTTACTGTACGGAACTGTATATACTGTGTTTTATCAAAATTTAAAGAGAGTCCGTTTGCTGAGAACCACTTAATAATTTTGTGAAAAACATCATTTACAATTACATCACTTAGTTCTTGGTTTTTGGATGTTATTACTATACTTGTATCATCAGCAAAAAGAACTAACTTTGCATCTTCATCAATGTGGAATGGTAAGTCATTAATGTATATCAAGAACAGTAAAGGACCTAAGACCGAACCCTGTGGGACCCTGTACTTGATAGCCCCCTAGTTTGAGGAAACAGCTGTTGTTTTAACACTACATGAACCACTTATTTCAACTTTCTGCATTCTTCCAGTTAAGTATGAATTAAACCATTTGTGCACTGCCCCCCTCAGTCCATAATGATTTAGCTTATCTGAAAGAATTCCATGATTTACACAATTAAAGGCCTTTGAGAGATCACAAAAAATACCAATGGGTGATGTCTGGTTATTCAGAGTATTTCATATTTGATCAGTGAAAGCGTATGTAGCATTTTCTGCTTTCTGAAAACGAAACTGACATTTTGTTAGTACTTTATTTTTACAAATATGGGAGGCTACTCGTGAATACATCACTTTCTCAAAAATTTTTGATAGAGCTGTCAGAAGAGAGACTGGGCGATAGTTGTTGACATCCGACGTATCCCCCTTTTTATGCAATGGTTTTACAATGGCATATTTCAGTCTATCGGGGAAAACACCCTGCTCCAATGAGCCCCACTTATCTGTGGGGAACAAGCTTTAAGTATCTTGCTGGAAATGCCATCAAAGTTGAAGCTTCGTTCAGAAACAAAAAACTGAACGAAGTCCAAGGGAGCATGAATAACGCAATGCAATGATGGTCCAGTGAATTCGAAAAAAATATTTGCAACAGGATCTGATTTAAAGTCCTAAAAGGAACTTTTGTATTACGCGAAGTTAATAGACCAATCGATATTTTGTCAATCATTAACGATCTGGCAAAAGAAACTACAGTTCACAGACAGAAGACCGGAATACAGGATTTTGTTCCGAAAATATTTCTTTGGAGCCAGCCAGCTGAAATGACAGAATTGAGATAGCTGATTACGAAATGGAATAGCAAATAAAATCATTCAATAGTGAAAAGTGTTTTGGACCAGAAGATGTACCTGTGCAGTTCTCTGAAGGTCATTGGAAATAATTGCTTCCCCCTTTAAAAGCAGTTTATCCATAGATCTCTGGAGCAACAAAATGTATAAAGCAAAGAGAAAAAGGATTGTCGGGCACATGCACATAATTACAGGCCTTTGCTGTACAATCAAAAATATTCGGACACCTATTAGTGGACATTAATATGGGATGTCTTCATCCTTCGACTTCATGAGGGCTTGAACACTTCTGCTAACACGTCCAGTCAGTTTTCTGCATGTCTGTGGAGGAATGGCAGCCCATTATTGCTCAAGAGCTGAAGTCACACAAGGCTGCTTTGTTGGGCACAGGTATATAGAGCGAAGTGAACGTTCTGAGTTATCCACAACTGTTTCATTGTAAATCGGGGCACGTTAGTCCATTTCAGGATTATTTTAAATACGACAGAAAATCACGCATGAAGCTTGCGATCATGTCGAAACATATGAAAATTATAGGTCGCTAATAACTGTCAAAAGATGTTAGGTGAACTTCTTTACCACGTAGTAAACATGCAATAAAGAAGTTCAGGTTAACAAACAATATAATAAACGTGTAAAAACAAGTTCAGCCAATAGCAGTTGATTGGTATTAGTGACCTACCAGCATTGGTTACAATTTCATACATTTTAGGAATCTTATTATCCACAAACAAACCTTATAGATGTTGCTTATGACAGAGTTCATTGTACGCAGTATGTGGTGTCACCGCCAGACACCACACTTGCTAGGAGGTAGCCTTTAAATCGGCCGCGGTCCATTAGTATACGTCGGACCCGCGTGTCGCCACTATCAGTGATTGCAGACCGAGCGCCGCCACACGGCAGGTCTAGAGAGACTTCCTAGCACTCGCCCCAGTTGTACAGCCGACTTTGCTAGCAATGGTTGACTGACTTCTACGCTCTCATTTACCGAGACGATAGTTAGCATAGCCTTCAGCTACGTTATTTGATAATACCTAGCAAGGCCCCAGTATCCGTACTATTGATATTGTGAATCATGTACCATAAAGAGCGACGTTTCCACGAATGGATTAAAGTTAAGTATTCCACCAGCGACGTATGTTTTTCTCAATTCTAATTCCCTTGTCATGTTCCAGACCTCACGCCATCCTGCGTGAGCTAAAACGCGTGCATTTCGGCCTCCATTAGTTATACGGGTTGGCTCTCCTGCCAACCACAACACAGTACACCTCGAGGACGGAAATAGCTGCAGTATGTGCCTTTAATATAAAGTTGACCACCACCTGTTCGAAACTGTTTACTGAGTCGTGAAACGCACGTCTGATTATGTCGGAATAATAAAAAGTAAAGAAAATATATATTTATAAAGGAAATTCCTAATGAATACGTGAGAGGATGTGACTGGAATTCTAATTTCTTATTTTCTTGCTTGTATCGTATCAACGAGGAACAGAACAGGCCTATATTGAAATTTTATACAGCGTAAGTAAAACATCCGCAGCGTTTTAAGAATCTAATTAATTTCCCATCGAAAAGGGCGTAAAACAAGGTGACTCTGTACGTCCAAAGCTACACTCCTGGAAATTGAAATAAGAACACCGTGAATTCATTGTCCCAGGAAGGGGAAACTTTATTGACACATTCCTGGGGTCAGATACATCACATGATCACACTGACAGAACCACAGGCACATAGACACAGGCAACAGAACATGCACAATGTCGGCACTAGTACAGTGTATATCCACCTTTCGCAGCAATGCAGGCTGCTATTCTCCCATGGAGACGATCGTAGAGATGCTGGATGTAGTCCTGTGGAACGGCTTGCCATGACATTTCCACCTGGCGCCTCAGTTGGACCAGCGTTCGTGCTGGACGTGCAGACCGCGTGAGACGACGCTTCATCCAGTCCCAAACATGCTCAATGGGGGACAGATCCGGAGATCTTGCTGGCCAGGGTAGTTGACTTACACCTTCTAGAGCACGTTGGGTGGCACGGGATACAAGCGGACGTGCATTGTCCTGTTGGAACAGCAAGTTCCCTTGCCGGTCTAGGAATGGTTGAAGGATGGGTTCGATGACGGTTTGGATGTACCGTGCACTATTCAGTGTCCCGTCGACGATCACCAGAGGTGTACGGCCAGTGTAGGAGATCGCTCCCCACACCATGATGCCGGGTGTTGGCCCTGTGTGCCTCGGTCGTATGCAGTCCTGATTGTGGCGCTCACCTGCACGGCGCCAAACACGCATACGACCATCATTGGCACCAAGGCAGAAGCGACTCTCATCGCTGAAGACGACACGTCTCCATTCGTCCCTCCATTCACGCCTGTCGCGACCCCACTGGAGGCGGGCTGCACGATGTTGGGGCGTGAGCGGAAGACGGCCTAACGGTGTGCGGGACCGTAGCCCAGCTTCATGGAGACGGTTGCGAATGGTCCTCGCCGATACCCCAGGAGCAACAGTGTCCCTAATTTGCTGGGAAGTGGCGGTGCGGTCCCCTACATCACTGCGTAGGATCCTACGGTCTTGGCGTGCATCCGTGCGTCGCTGCGGTCCGGTCCCAGGTCGACGGGCACGTGCACGTTCCGCCGACCACTGGCGACAACATCGATGTACTGTGGAGACCTCACGCCCCACGTGTTGAGCAATTCGGCGGTACGTCCACCAGGCCTCCCACATGCCCACTATACGCCCTCGCTCAAAGTCCGTCAACTGCACATACGGTTCACGTCCATGCTGTCGCGGCATGCTACCAGTGTTAAAGACTGCGATGGAGCTCCGTATGCCACGGCAAAGTGGCTGACGGCGGCGGCGCACAAATGCTGCGCAGCTAGCGCCATTCGACGGCCAACACCTCGGTTCCTGGTGTGTCTGCTGTGCCGTGCGTGTGATCATTGCTTGTACAGCCCTCTCGCAGTGTCCGGAGCAAGTATGGTGGGTCTGACACACCGGTGTCAATGTGTTCTTATTTACATTTCCAGGAGTGTATTTTCAGCAGTTCTCGAAAAAGCAAAGTCTAAATTAGACTGTAAAACAAAGATTCCAAATTCTGGGGAAGAGATGAAATGACCTGAGGTTCGCTGTTAGCATAGCCTTCAGCTACGTTATTTGCTAATACCTAGCAAGGCGACAGTATCCGTACTATTGATATTGTGAATCATGTACCATAAAGAGTGACGTTTCCACGAATGGATTAAAGTTAAGTATTCCACCAGCGACGTATGTTTTTCTCAATTCTAATTCCCTTGTCATGTTCCAGACCTCACGCCATCCTGCGTGAGCTAAAACGCGTGCATTTCGGCCATCTTTAGTTATACGGGTTGGCTCTCCTGCCAACCACAACACAGTACACAGTGCTGTAAAATGTGTTCATATCCATACACATTTTGCGTTTACTGCAGCTCAGTAAGGTGACCAAATTGAAATTCCTCTCTCATTACAGGACGAAATGTCAAAACAGGCACACGATAGTTTGTGGGGGCCCAAAAGCAACCGGAGCTGCTTGCATCGGAATATTACTGGTGGTGTACACAGAAATGAACCTCGGCTACTCGGAACTTCCGCAAATTAACCGAAATGTTCGATTCCGTAAAAAGTGTCGACTGGCTCTTTTAAATTTTCTTGCTTGAATCATATATTCCTCAACTGAAGATATCTCTGAATACATTTGATTGCAAACAAAAATTTTCTGTTAATGTACTTTCCTTATATCTACAGTATATCGATCTGTTTCGTAATACCGATCTTGTACCATGAAAATCAGTAATCAAACAGTTGTCAACGTAAGTGATCTGACAACAAATTTACAGTAAATATAACACCGTCATGCTTCAGTTTTTAGGTAAACTAAATATCTGGTTTCATTTATAATTTTTCTAATTTTATTATCGAAATCGATTTTATAAAATAACGGGAAGCTACTATATTTCACATCGTCAATATTTGCATCATTTTTATTAATCGTAACACCGATAAGGACATTCTTAAATAATTATTTTCGTAAAAAATATATAAATTAAATCTAAAATACAATTGCAATTAAGAAAGTCTTGTTAATACTAATTTGGGCTTTCCCCTGTTCCAGAAGGTACTGTAAACTGGGCTTGTATAACGTAATGTATTTTGGCGCCAAGTGCGTCGTTTGCTTCAGACTGCGTTAGAACTGGATAAAACAGAGTAGAGTGGGTGTAGCATGTGTTGGGTTTGGTACATGCTGCGCTGTAGCCAACTATGTTCTTTGTATGACTCAAGCAAGTAGAAGAATATATTTTTGAAAAGTGTTAAATATGAGAGAGTAAATTGTGTTTCAAGAACTTGCAAATGACAGAAGAAAACTGATAAAAGCAACACAATATTCCAGCGATTTGTCATTTAAACGAATCCAGGTCAAAATCTATTCAATGGGTTAAACAGTAACACGGCGAGCAGCCCTGACACAATGACGAACTTTACGAGATAACTATTATTTATTTTCAAATATGATGTAAGTTAATTTCATAGATTTGCCGGCTATTCGTTTTCATCTTGTAGGATCGGGAATACTGCAGGCTTTCCCTGTCTTCGAAGCACGGTATTTCCGCATCATAAGTCGGCGTCTTCGTCAGGTGTTTACTGAGATTGCTCCACAAGCTGCAGCGATCTCTCGTTCTCGAGTTCTGGTCTGTGTCTGATCCCAGGTTGTGTTATACCTCAGGTTTCAGGTGGGCGATGTTGTTAGCTATGTTATCTATAACCGCTGGGTGGGTGATGTGGTTACCTATCTTATCTGTAACCGCTGTGGTCGACTCACGAGGAGATAGTTGCTACCTGTTCCCGTAAAAGAGGTTTAATCCCGCCAACTGCGGCCATGGACATGTAAGGTTCATCACAGGTGAGGTGAAATTTCTTCTGTTGTTTCTGTAGTAGTTCCCAAGCCGTATTCCACGCCGTACTGAGCTGGTATGCTGCTTCCCGCATGATCAGTTTCTCTGCCATTTTGAGTTCAAAAGATTCGGAAATGACACTATTCGATAATCTAGAGGTTTCAGCCAGGATCCTGGTTTTGTCGTAATTCTTGGAGTGTTGAAGATCCAGACAATGTTCAGCTACTGCTGATTTAGTGCTCACGCATAGTAGTAACACAGTAGTTACTGATGACATACGGAACATCACGCACCTGAAACCTGAGACACTACACAGCATGAGAGCATACATAGACCAGAACTCCAGATGTGCGCCATCGGCACGAGAGATCGCTGCAACATGCTCGAACATAAAATGCAACTCGTACAGCGGCCCGATGCCGCAGTAAGCGCACCTTGGAGGTGCACGCATAACTCAGAACGGCAGGAACATGACACGGTCACGAGAGAAAGCCGCAGTGGTCGCGAACAACGTAAGGATTACAGCATTACGATATTGCTAGGAACGAGCCTGGTGAGTGCGGATCTAATGCAGAACACCAATGGACGGCCAGCAGGTGGAAAACAGCCGCATCTGGCGTGAACAGTTAAGGGAACACGGGAAAACGCCATGGCATAAAAAAGGAACCCGGCCAGCTTGTTGGTCGGTGTCAGGAAGCTCCTGACGAAGATGCCGAGTTTCAACGTGGGAATAACGTGTTGGGATGACGCAGTACCAGCAGTATACCCGATTTTATAAAATTACATGATCCAGGCTGCCTTACATATTTATTTCAACGTTGTATAGACTGTGAGAGAGTTGGAACAACGCAATTATAACCATACGAATTTTTGGAAATATATAGACCATAAAGTAAGGGATTTTTATTATAACATACAGACAGAGTTTGGAGCTACATGTATAATACTGTGTACCATGTGCACAACAGGCTAAACTGAACCATCAGCATATTCCACTGCAGTGGTTGGCAGGGCCTATTTAGCCTTTGGTATTGACTGGTATGAACATCCTAGGACCGATAGTGCAGACACCAGCAGGGAAGTGTTTCATGCTAGCAATAACAGACTATTATTCACGCTATGAGGAAATGATAGCCAACCAAAATCAGCAAGCAAACGCGATACTGAAGGCAATGGCGAATAACTTGTTACTAAGGTTTGGTGTTCTGGAAACATTAAATACAGATTGGGACATCTATTTTCAGTTGAAATTAATGAAATTTCCATGTGATTGAAAAGGTACTCAAAAGTACAGGACAAGCACTTTATACTCACTGGAAAATAGAGGAACAGATAGAATGTGTAATGCCTCACACAATCTTTCAAGTAGTACAACTAAAATCCCAAAGCATCTCTATTGGTATATGAAAAAGACTCCGATTTATATGTTTGTATTTCTACACAATTCAAAGCATGGTGTGTGCGATATTACGCCACAGGTATTTACGAATTAGAAATGATATTAAAAATGCAAAAAATGATGGCTTGTGTGGGCCTGATATCATAAGGCATCAGACACTTTGGTTGCTATTACGTTGATCCACTTAGTTTCTGAAAAATAGAAAACATCAACCCAATTTAAACATTCAACAGTAATATATGATCCTAAATGTTCATTTCACAAGTCAGTGTCCAAAACAGAAATTAATTATCTACTTTTGTTGGTAGAAGCATTGGTAGCACGCAGCATTCATCACTATTAGTGCTAGTCTTTGTAATTTAGAGGTCATTTCATATAACAGGCAGTTAAAACTGCAGTGAGAAATTAAAGCAGCTGGACTAATTAATGAGAAATTTCAGTTATTAATTTACCACCTGTGGCGTCGCAACTAGTGCGAGCGCACAGTTTTTCTATCAAATATTTACTGTGAAATGTAGACAGACTGTAAAGTAGCCATCAGATTAGCATATGTGCTGTAGCGGGCAGATTACCGGTGTCCGTTCGTCTGACGTCACGACCATATGGCATGTCTGTACCGTGAGAATGTAAGACCTGTGCGCTAACTAGCCGCGTGTATAACGTGGAACTTTCATCTTTAATAACTTCTAACTGAGGAACCTGAGGAAATTAAAAGTTAATATACTAGTTTCTGTTATGAATAAAAATAAGTCATCCAAATTTGAGCTTTGAAACCTGCATATTTTGGAAATTAGAAAAATCTTACAGAAAACGCAAATTTCTACAATTTTCGAGTCTAAATAAATACCATTATGTATAGATCACCTTCAGTGACCATCCAACTATGAAACAAAATCACCTTCCGTGCTTTTGTATTTATTTTGAGAATTTTACTTTTAGAAATTCACCTATAACTTTGTTAAAACCATAAATGTTTTGAATTTTTGTGAACAGTTATTTTATATGAGTAGGTGAGAGTGAATGAGTGTGCCTGAGTGAATGAAAGAGGGACATTCGCCATTCTTTGCAAGTGTATAAAATCTAGGTTGGAACTCGCAAGTGTTCAGACGATGTAACCGTGGGAACAGAGTCGCCAGTGGTTCCCCATCTTAGTGAATGTCGGATGTCCAAGAGTGTATGGTATTGTACAAGCAGCCAGAACGTTCGCGAGTATTTAAATAATTTCTGGAAATAAAGTAAAGTCTAGTTTTCCTTTCGGTTTGTTAAATTATACAGTAAATTTTGTGTAACAAGAAATCATGACGTAAATGATTCAGAAGTCATGACTGGTGCGTGCTAGATTTTGGCGCGAGGCGCACCCAAGGAGTTAATTCTGATTGGCTGTGTGATGTGTGAGCCAATGAGATGCGAGGACGGTTAGCAGACTAGGAGAGTGAGTCGCGAAGGAACTGTGATCGAGAAGAGACATGCTTGATGTGTCCTCGCGAATAATGTGTAAAATGAAGTCATAAAACGGCTTCATCGGTTCGGTACTGTGCGATTTGAGACTGGAAGAGTCCAGTACCGCGTAGTGTGAGTTTGAGCGAGTTGTGACTTTTCGTTCCGCGAAAGACGCGAGTAACTTTAATAATTAAAAGCGTGGCGGTACTTCGTAAACTTTTACTAAGTGCTTATGGCGAGCATTAACGTTAAAAAACGAACTATTATTGAACATCGACTGCAAACGTGTATGTTAGAAAATCGTCTGTGTTGCAGTTAAGTAAATTCCGTAACTTTGAAAGCTAATTCTGGCGGGGTTTGAGTGTGGATAGAATTGTGAACTGAACTTTCTTCAAACGTAGATTAGCGGGCTGATGATCAGGCTTAAAGACAATAAAGAGCTTAAATAGAATTACCAACTTCGCGTTCTCGTTTGAGTAAACAATTACTACCATTCCAATAACTCAATTTATTTAGGAAGATTGCTCATAGATTGTATTTCAGCAAACATGTATCGCGGCCTCCGGTGAGCGGCTATTAAATTGCAGTTTCTTCAACACTGCTTTTCTGCAATTTTTCCAGTAGCTGCTATCAGGAGAGGCGAGTGCAGCAACTACCTAAGAAACGAGGTAGGTGGATTTTCTTTCAGGGAAAGGAAACTGCGCGATAAGAGCCTGACCCGTCGCAAGTGGTGCATCGGCCGGGAAATAAAAAATAGTAAATTCCAGTGAATTTCAAAAAAAAGCAGTAGTGACAATTACCGGACAATACAGAAGTGCTCGCTATGTGTAGGAACTGTGTAGCGTACAAATTGATATCGCCACGTGAATAGGAAGGACAGTGAAAGTGTCCGTGAACTGTAATGTGTTGTACGGAACGGAAGAATTTTTCGGTGACTACGCGCCGATTGGAATAGCAGTCTACGACGGCGTCTGGCAGACGACGAGCTACGGAGACTACGCAGAGGCGACGACAGCAGTGGCAGTTGGCAGCGCTGATTCGAGCGGGGGCCCGGAAACTGGTACAGCATTGCAGTGTATGGTGAACGGACCCGCAGTTTCATCTAGCAGCAACGCAGCACGCCGAAGCACAAAGTTAAGTACAGTGCTTTTGAAAACTTTGTGTGTTTGTGGAGTCAAACTGAGAAAAATGGCTGAGTTTCAACCAAGTGACAAAAAGGCGGAACTAAGTTGTGATAGGGGGATGGAGACAGGGGAAAATGACCCCATGAATTTTAGTTTAGACGTGTCTCAACCCAATTTCAGTAGTAGTTTGACTGATTCATCCTATGTTAATTATAGTTTAGAGTCAGATCCAAATATGTCAGTGCCCAGTGAGTTACAGTTACCCATGCCGGTAGTTAATGTTAATAGGGACATTGTATCAGCAAATGAGGGGGCGAAGGATAATGTCGCCAGTATGTTGATGAATCTATTAACTAAGATGAACGTGTTGGATTCCAATATGTCAAGTAAGATGGATTCCAGTATGTCAAAATTGGAAACTAATATGTCACAAATGGAAACTAATATGTCAAGTAAAATGGATTCAAAAATGTCTAAATTAGGATCTGATTTAAGTAATGAGATGACTAAAATGGGCGCTGATTTAGATTCCAAAATATCCGATCTCAGAGACTGTTGGAAGCAAGATTTAGCAGTGCTCAGTAGTAAAGTAAATGTTGAAATACAGCAGGTTAAACTAGAATGTACAGAAAATATTGTTCAAGTGCAAAGTGAATTGACGACACGAATCGAACAGGTTACTGAGGATCAACAGCAATTTAAATCCCATGTTGATGCAGAATTAGATAAAGTATGTGAGCACATAAAAGTGGTAGAGAATTCCAATGAAATTAATCATGCCGCCTTAGAATGTAAAGTAAATGATACCAAAATTCGGTGTGAGAAACTTGGAGAGCAAGTTGTAAATAAGGTCAATAATTAAGAGACTCACATAAGCCATTTCAGTGAAAGTGTGAATGAGCAACTTTGTGGGCATGAATGCAGACTAACCAAAGTAGAACAGTGTGTTTCTAACCATAGTGGTAGTATAATTTCCAGTGGAATAATTGAATCTACCGAGGTTGCGTATGTTACCCACAGACAGTTTTTAAAATTTGACCCAAGTAAGAACATGCACCCCAGAGAATTTTGGAACGATTTTGAAGACGTTTTGCCGAAAGTATGGAGCGATAAACAAAAGATAGGCTTTATCACTTCAAATTTGATGGGAGAGGCCAGAGTATGGGGGAATTTAGCCTCTGAAAAATACGCGAAATTGTCAGAATTTAAATTAGCGTTCTTTGAGGAATACTGGGGAAAGAGAAAGCAGATGGATGTTCTTAATCGGTTCTGGTCGGGAGAGAAGTATGACCCCAAGAGAGAGGGCATCAAACGATTTGTTCAAAGGTGGGTAACAACTCTGTCCTACCTTAGTAATAAGTTAGAAACAGAACAGATCATATTAGGGGTAGAAAATAAGCTACCGTGGAACTGGAAAACTAAGATCATATCTGCGCCCCGAGATAACATTGACAAGTTCGTACAGTATTTAGAAAGGGTTGAATCCGTCCAAAAAGAAGAAGAAAACGTGAGGAGGGAGCATCGCCCGCCTGCTAGGCAGAATGACAATCGCGCGGATGTAAACATTAATAGGATGGGTGTTCAGAGAGGCGGCGGATACCGTGGCAGTTCACGTGGTAGAGGAAGAACATATGTTAACAGGTTCAATGAACGCGAGCAGTATGACAGCGGCCGACAGATGTCAGGAGGTGAGGCGGTCAGCTGGAGGCATAGTGATGACGCACCGCGCTCGGAAAACCATTAATTGTCTACGAGTGTGCTGGCGATCGTAGGCAACAGCGTTTAAAGTTAAATCCGCTGGCAAAACCATTCATAAGAAAGCAGCCTGAACGACCACCTAACATAAATGTTGTTGCTACAAAATTTAGGGAGGATAACGTAAAACAGACAGAGATAGTAGCGTTAAGTCAAGTGGAGGTTAATGAACCAATTAACTGTAAGAATAATCATAAGAAGCCACTTATTGAAGAACTAAGTACTAGTTATAAGGGTAATAATCAGAAAGACATTATGGACAGTAAAACTAATGAAGAGCTGTCGGATAGGGGTGAGAACAGTAATAATGGCAGGGTTGTGACTGTGCTTGATAAGATAATTGATGTTGTAGATAGTTACGAAGAAGAGGATAGATTAGAGGAGGAGGTAGAGGTTAATGACGACGCCTTGGATAGGGTCGTAGAAAAGGAGGTTAATGAGAAAGAGGGGGAAACATTGGAAAAATGTTTTGACTTAGCAATAGTGGATAGGCTAATAGGAGCTGCCACTAGAATTGAGGGTGATAATAAGCATGAAATAAACCCTGTAAGTGTGAATGTGATTGCCACCCAAAAGACAGGCTTCGAAAGGAGAGAAATTGTGCAAGATTTATTGGAGGAAGCAGAACCCAAAATAAATAAAGAGTACTTAGGGCAACCGATAGTAGAGCTAAGAGTATTAAATGAACCAGTTAAATGTTTGATAGATACTGGATCGGAAGTCTGTGCAGTATCCCAGAACTTGGTAAATGAACTCCCTAACAGTAAACAGATTGTTAAGATGCCAGTAAGTGGCTTGAACATTGTAGTAGCAACCGGTAAGACTAAGAAGACAGTAAAACAGGAAGTGTTTCTACCCATAGCATTTAAGGAAGTAGAAATAAGACAGAACTTCTTAGTTATAAATGGACTGAGTGTAGACATATTGGTGGGGGCTGACTTTTTGAATAAATATGAAGGATGGGTGAATTTTTCTACCAATGATGTTATGGTAAAAATTAAGGGTAAACTAATTACTATACCTTTCATCGGTAAGCAGCTATGTGAGGATCCTGAGCAGAATGATTTTCCTATATGTATTTGTAAAACAGAGAAATTCTTGGAGGGCTATAATGAGTACGGTGGCAAAAAAGTAGAGGATCCGTCTGAGCTTGTGAGTGTCAGAAATAGGATCGAGGAGAAATTACTAGAATTAATTGATATTGATGAAGCAAGGAAAAACGATTTAAGACAAATACTAGTCAAACATGCCGAGGTTTTCTCAGATCAACCAGGGCTAGTAAAGGATTATGAGTGTTTTTTGACAGTGCAGAAAGACGCTCATTTCTTCAAAAAACCATTTGCAATCCCAGAAGTACATAAGGAGGCAGTACGTGACTTAATTCAAAATATGTTAGAGTGGGGAATTATTGAAAGGGCTGTTAGTGTGTACAATAACCCGCTAGTCATAGTTCCTAAGAAGGATGGCTCAATTAGACTAGTGTTGGATGCTCGAGCATTAAACAAAATAGTACTACCTGAGAGTGACCGTCCGGAGAATATTGAAGAACTGCTACAAAAGTTTAAAGGTGCTAAGTTCTTTACATCCATGGATGTGACCTGTGGATATTGGAACCTACCGTTAGCAAAGGAATCAAGAAAGTACACGGCATTCTTATTCGAAGGTAGATGTTATCAGTATAAGGTGGTGCCGTTTGGTTTAAATATAAGTGTATGTGCCTTTGTAAGAGCTATGTCGCAGGTATTAGGGGACCATCTACTAAGAAGAATTACAGTGTATGTAGACGACGTTTTGATATCGACACCAACGTGGGAGGAACACTGTATGTTATTGGATGAAGTATTGAGGGCCATAAAATTGGGGGGTATGAAATTGAAGCTAGACAAAACTGAATTTGTGAAGAAAGAAATTAAATTCTTGGGGCACATAGTGAGTGGCGATGGTATCATGCCGGATCCAGAAAAGATTAGAGCAATAAGGGATTATGCTGCACCTACAACACGTAAAGCATTAAAGGGGATGTTTGGTTTGTTTGGGTTTTATAGAAAATTTGTGTCTGAACAATTATTCAATGCACCGTGCCTGCGAGAACTCTTAAAGAAAAATGTAGTTTATAAATGGACTTCTGAGTGTCAGAAGGCGTTTGAAGAATTGAAAGAAGCTCTTATTAATAGTAAGATTTTGAACCATCCCGATTTTTCGAAACCATTTTGTCTGGGATCTGATGCTTGTGGTTACGGGTTAGGAGTTGAACTATTTCAGTTGGAAAAAGAAGGAGAAGAGGAAGTCCACAAGACCATAGCCTTTGCGAGCAGGTCATTGCAACAATCCGAGAAAAATTATAGTATATCTGAACTTGAAGCATTAGCTGTTATTTTCAGCCTGCAAAAATTTGAAAAGTACCTTTTAGGACATGAAATTTGGATCTACACAGACCATAGTGCCCTTACATATTTAGACTCATGTCAGCTAAAACATGCTAGATTAAGAAGGTGGTCCCTGTATTTACAGCAATTTAATTATAAGATGATATACATTAAGGGTTCCGAGAACATCGTGGCGGACGCCTTATCAAGAAGTGTGAAAGATACAGGACAAGAAGGGAAATCTTTAAGAAATACCGATAATAATGAAGTAATGTTGGCCATCATGCAGCTCCAGGACGATGGCTTAATTAAGCGCATTTGTAAGAACCTACGGAGGGAACAGAACCAGGATGACAACATTAAATTAGGAAAGAGTAGATTAGGTCATCCAGACTACCCAAAATTACTGGTCTACTATAAAGTGCATAAAGATGTCTTATTTAGGCGCAGGAAAGACAGTGAGGAGAATTGGAAAATATGTTTTCCGGAGCAACATGTAGATGCACTTATAGACTACGTACATTGTAAGTATGGGCATTATGGCGCTCGTAAATGTATAGCTAAGTTAAGTGAAGTGGTAATTTTTGATAATATGTGGAGAAGGGTGCAACAGCGATTAGAATCCTGTGATCGTTGCCAGAAAGTTAGGGCCAACAATAGAACTATCCAAGGACAGATGTATTCAGTAGAACCACAAAATCGGCTGGATTTAGTAGCTGTAGATTTATTTGGTCCACTACCAGTGTCTAGAGGGGGATGTGAATATGTGTTTGTGATGGTGGATGGGTTTACTAAGTACGTAAAATTTTACCCAATTAAGAAAGCCAACTCTAAAGTATTAGTGAATAAGTTGGAGAAGGACTATTTTGGGAAGATAGGAGTGCCAAAGGCAATATTGTCAGACAATGGGCCCCAGTTTATCTCTAAGAAATTTAGTGAATGTTTACAACAGAGAGGTATCGATCACATAAAAATCTCCGCGTACTTTCCTCAAGGGAACATGTGTGAGCGAATTATGAAGGAGTTAAACAGATTGTGTAGAACATATTGTCATAAAAAACACTCCGCTTGGGCCAATTATATTGAATACTTCGAAGAAGTAATAAACCATCTGAAGCATGAAGCCACAGGATATGCACCAGTAGAGCTAATGTGTGACATTAGGCCGAATAATATTTTATTCGACCTGGTCGAGTTTCCAAATCTCACAGACATAGCCATCGAAGAGAAGGAGAGACTGGCACGTATTAATATAAGAAAGAAGGCCCTGGAAAGAAAGAGAAGGCATGACGCAAGAGCTGATCCCACTAGTTTTCAGGTAGGGGATCTAGTGCTAGTGAAAACTAGGGAAAGATCTAAGAAACTTACGTCAGAAACAAAGAAGTTTACCGATAAGTACGTGGGCCCATTTAGAATCGTAGAGAAGCCTCACCCAAATGCTTATAGACTGGAGTTTGTGAAATCACATAAGGTGTTAGGGCTTAGGAACATTGTGGATTTGAAAAGATATGTTCAAAAGAGAGACGTGGCCAGGAGTGAGTAGTTACCTCAGAGAGCTTTGCACTCTTTGCAGAGCTAAGTGCGTGACGAGCACTAGGTCTCGAGTCGTCTGACAATATTTCTTCCATTTTCTTTTCCGTATTGTCAACCTACCTCTTCTTTCATTCAGAACTAAAATTCTATCGTCTTTCCTTCTTCTCTATTGTAGTTTTTAAGTGATAAAGTGTTTAAGTAATGAGTAGGAAAGAACCTCAGTGCAGTATAGGTTAAGCGTAAGGAATGAGTGTAAGAGAAAATCAAAAAGGATTAAGATACCTCAGATAAGTAATAAGTCTCAGTAAAGTAAATGTTTGGCCTAAGGTGTGAGTAATGCCCTTAGAAAAGTAAAATAACTAAGAAATGTAAGAGCCTCAGAAAATATGGTGACGAACATTGAAGCTGTTTGTTAAGTAACAGAACGATATGTTAAGACGTAGCATTAAGCTAATGTTTAGGAAAGGAAATGGAGCAGTACAGCAAAACTGTATGTTCAATGAAGTCAGAGCCTCAGGAGGTGATTTAGTGGTAAAATGAGTAAAGGTACAGTGCAACAAGGTTGACTGTCAAAGGGGTAAAGGAAGTTAAGTTAAAGGGACAGTGCAGCAGGACTGACTGTCAAATGAAGAGAAATATGTGAGAAAAGGAGAAAGAATGAGCATAGTGTTTAGCTAGCTCGATATTAGGAAAAAGTGAGGCTACGAAGGTGAGTAAATAAAAAGCTTAATGTTGGTAACCAGAGGTGGCGTTTGTTGGTAAACAGAGGAGATGTTTGTAAACAAAAGGAAGTGAGGCTACGAATGTAAACAGAGCTGAGGTGACGTTGGTAACTCAGGAGGTGGATGTATGTTAGAAAGTATGGGTAACGAGGTTTCGCAGATTAGTAGGAAACGCTTTAACAAATACTAACCTGAGTGTGTGAAGTATGAGTATGAGAGTTGTAAATTAAACCCGAATGTGACTAGAGAAAACCTGATGTTGACAAGAAATTGAAGTAACTCCAGATATGTGAGATGAGGAAAGTACCCATGACATCGATTCCATTTTTGACCAGAGACACACAAAGCTCCCCAAGTTTGTCGTAGAGATTAGTATAAGGATTGTAGTGTTGATAAATGAATAAGTAAATATGTATTTTTCAGTGTTTAATTTATGATACAGGACTACAGGAGATTGCCTGGAGACAGAATTGTAATATTGATAATTTTGTGTATATTTTATATTGTTGTGTATTGTACAGGAACTGGAGAGTCACCAGTGCTGGCGGAGATTTATTATGTATTTGTGAACTATTTGTAGGAATTGTTTTTCTTAGTATTTCTTATGTAACCATAACTTGTTTGATTATGAGATGAAGAAGTAATTAAAGAGTAAATGTGCCACTTCGGTACTGCATTAGGAAAGTCAATTCACTTTTCACTTGTAAATTTTATCAAAAATATGAGACTTTAGAGTCAAGCAGATAGCGCCATTTATCGCTGCTGTAGGTTAAGACGTAGCAGTTAGAAAGGGAACTGAGGCCAGCTGATGTTTCAGGTGCGCCGAAGTAAACAGAGGTGGTAGCACGAGACTTGAAATGGACCTCCCAAGCAGGACCCGGTCGAACTACGAGTGCTATCAAAATCTTAAGTGTAAGTGGTAAAAAAGTGACGCTCACCATAGCGATAGTAGTGTTAGTGTGCGTGTGACGTACATCAAGATAGTATTTAGGTTTGTTTTCTCTTTCAGGAATTTGTAAATAGAATTTTGTAATCTGAAAAATTTTTTTTTGAATGATGATAAAAGTGCATGTTTAGATATAAGATGTTTTGTAGGTCGTCAGCCCTAGGTATAAGTGGATGATTGATGTACAGGAACTATAAATGTTAAATAGCTGTTTGAGTAAATCTTTAATAGAAATTTTTTTAGAAAACTAAAAGTTTGTCATGAATGAAAAAATTTAGTTTCCTCAGGAGGTGTGTGGCGTCGCAACTAGTGCGAGCGCACAGTTTTTCTATCAAATATTTACTGTGAAATGTAGACAGACTGTAAAGTAGCCATCAGATTAGCATATGTGCTGTAGCGGGCAGATTACCGGTGTCCGTTCGTCTGACGTCACGACCATATGGCATGTCTGTACCGTGAGAATGTAAGACCTGTGCGCTAACTAGCCGCGTGTATAACGTGGAACTTTCATCTTTAATAACTTCTAACTGAGGAACCTGAGGAAATTAAAAGTTAATATACTAGTTTCTGTTATGAATAAAAATAAGTCATCCAAATTTGAGCTTTGAAACCTGCATATTTTGGAAATTAGAAAAATCTTACAGAAAACGCAAATTTCTACAATTTTCGAGTCTAAATAAATACCATTATGTATAGATCACCTTCAGTGACCATCCAACTATGAAACAAAATCACCTTCCGTGCTTTTGTATTTATTTTGAGAATTTTACTTTTAGAAATTCACCTATAACTTTGTTAAAACCATAAATGTTTTGAATTTTTGTGAACAGTTATTTTATATGAGTAGGTGAGAGTGAATGAGTGTGCCTGAGTGAATGAAAGAGGGACATTCGCCATTCTTTGCAAGTGTATAAAATCTAGGTTGGAACTCGCAAGTGTTCAGACGATGTAACCGTGGGAACAGAGTCGCCAGTGGTTCCCCATCTTAGTGAATGTCGGATGTCCAAGAGTGTATGGTATTGTACAAGCAGCCAGAACGTTCGCGAGTATTTAAATAATTTCTGGAAATAAAGTAAAGTCTAGTTTTCCTTTCGGTTTGTTAAATTATACAGTAAATTTTGTGTAACAAGAAATCATGACGTAAATGATTCAGAAGTCATGACTGGTGCGTGCTAGATTTTGGCGCGAGGCGCACCCAAGGAGTTAATTCTGATTGGCTGTGTGATGTGTGAGCCAATGAGATGCGAGGACGGTTAGCAGACTAGGAGAGTGAGTCGCGAAGGAACTGTGATCGAGAAGAGACATGCTTGATGTGTCCTCGCGAATAATGTGTAAAATGAAGTCATAAAACGGCTTCATCGGTTCGGTACTGTGCGATTTGAGACTGGAAGAGTCCAGTACCGCGTAGTGTGAGTTTGAGCGAGTTGTGACTTTTCGTTCCGCGAAAGACGCGAGTAACTTTAATAATTAAAAGCGTGGCGGTACTTCGTAAACTTTTACTAAGTGCTTATGGCGAGCATTAACGTTAAAAAACGAACTATTATTGAACATCGACTGCAAACGTGTATGTTAGAAAATCGTCTGTGTTGCAGTTAAGTAAATTCCGTAACTTTGAAAGCTAATTCTGGCGGGGTTTGAGTGTGGATAGAATTGTGAACTGAACTTTCTTCAAACGTAGATTAGCGGGCTGATGATCAGGCTTAAAGACAATAAAGAGCTTAAATAGAATTACCAACTTCGCGTTCTCGTTTGAGTAAACAATTACTACCATTCCAATAACTCAATTTATTTAGGAAGATTGCTCATAGATTGTATTTCAGCAAACATGTATCGCGGCCTCCGGTGAGCGGCTATTAAATTGCAGTTTCTTCAACACTGCTTTTCTGCAATTTTTCCAGTAGCTGCTATCAGGAGAGGCGAGTGCAGCAACTACCTAAGAAACGAGGTAGGTGGATTTTCTTTCAGGGAAAGGAAACTGCGCGATAAGAGCCTGACCCGTCGCACACCTCTTATGTTCATTCTGTGACTGTACCGCAATTAGAATTAGCAATTGTTTCGCCGTTAGAAAAACAAGTTATAACAGTATGTTCTACATTCAGCCAATTAAAAGGTAATCGAAAATGGTTACTCAGTCCACTTAGCAGAAACCAAGTTTTGAAGTAAATGCTTGTTTAACATGAATAACTGTATATTATTAATGTCAGAGACACTTCTGATTTTACCTTCCATGACTGTACATTTCAGTTTCTCTCTTTGTTACTGCTGGCATTCTCCTTCTGTGATTAACATTTAAGGAACTTGAATGTACATAGATAAAGCAATTTTTATCTGTCGAACAGGCGAATTCGTTGCAAGTTATTTCAGGAGTTCTGCGGCTTCAAAGAAACTGCTTCATTGGGTTCTTCTTATAGAATGTCTATACATTTATATTCTCAACCAAAATATCTGCTCCACGTTATGAAATTTCCAGCGATAGCCACTAATATCAACTGGTTTCTAATTATTACTCTTGCCATAATATTGCAGGCTTGTGCGTGTCCCTTCAGGATCTTTATTCTGTCACTAACACATTTACGCAAAACAACAATATTTAGAATTTTCTCACCCCTCTGTTTCTCTCTATCTCCTTTAACACACTAGCTTACAACAGTGGATCACAGTACATACAACAGCACAATGACAGCTACAGTTTACATTTACAAGTGTTAGAAATACTTTAACTATTATTTACATTCAGACAAACTTTATCTTTTTCATCTGGTAACTCTCACACAACAGTAAAGCACTCTCACAACGCCGTGTGACAGATGCTGAAGCCACTCACACACGAAGTTGTGCCAGTTGTCAGATATACGATTCCTGTGTGTCAGTTCCCACATTCATAGCTGAAGAAACTTTCACACGGGAAACGAATTTTAATAAGAATTTGTCAGTGCAGATGGCACTGGCATTCCTTTAGGGATCTTCAGTATATTAAACGTATGATTAAAAGAAATGAAATGGAAAGTGACTCATAAATATGTCACAGGTGCATAGCAGAATAAGGAAAACGCCATTGTGTAAACACCTATGACAATGTTTGGGATCTTCGGTTGCCATACTTTGTTCCACCATATAATTCTAAGATCCATGAAAGGACAAGTCAGTCATCACCAAAAATTCATACATGGCCCTATAATGACATCACCGTTTGAGATTATCAAACCTGAAGTAGGGAAGAATGGAGGCTCAATGATAAATTTCGCAAGATCATTGTGAAAGGTATAGGAGAAGGTATACACACAGCAAAACAGTTTTGCATCATCCCGTTTCCCAGAACTCAGGAAGATAGACGTTGACAGTGGATATTGTATCACAGACTCAGTCCCTTTGACTGTTCAGAGACGTCACTAAACCAGCCCAGTGATGTAAACAACCGGCATTAGCAGCGCCTATTACGCGGAAGGGGTCTGACAGCCGATCAGTTCCAGTCATTCCACAAGGAAGGAGATACACGGCTCGTGTTGTCTGTAGTTCAAGCATACCTAGACGGTCAGTACCGCGGTTCGATCGTGATTCCTCTTCGTCGAATAGTCTGTGCTCAAACTCGTCTAGAGGTTGCACAGCACGTGTTTCATTAAACGCCTTAAATTAGACACTGGTGTCCGGTTGGTTAAATTGTCTGGCTGATGCAAGTTTGCGAAATAGAAAGTTAACATAACATTTAATAGCAGTAAAAATAATAGCAGGAAAAAAATTAACGCTGGCCGCTGTGGCCGAGCGGTTCTAGGCGCTTCAGTCCGGAACGGCACTGCTGTTACGATCACAGATTCGAATACTGCGTCGCGCATGGGTGTGTGTGATGTCCTTAAGTTAGTTACGTTTAAGTAGTTCTACGTCTAGGTGACTGATGACCTCAGATGTTAAGTCTCATAGTGCTTAGAGCCATCTGAACCAAACAAAATTAACGACCCATAAATGATGTAGGACACACAGATGCGATTTGGTTAGAATAATGTTTATTCAGAAAGCAAACAAATAGCGAAAGTGGTCGTATTTAGAGTCACTCTTACACTCGAACGCATACCCATTTGACACAGTTCGATCATTCACAGTCTCATCGCGAAACACAAGTCTGATTTTGTGTCATATTCAACAAAACACTGGAACTGATGAGTGTTTTCTCTTGGCTACTTACTGGTTCCTAGCAATCGCAGAACAAGTGCACACATGGTGACGTATCATTTTTTCAATCAATGAACTGAGTAGTATATGCCTTGCCAGTATACTTGAAGTAGCTGCTGCAGTAAGTTTAGTTTAGGTTAGTTATGCCATGTCACGTAGATCATTTTCACGATTATTTTATAGATATGATGTGGAACAAGTCAGATTACAAATATTATATACACACATGAATAGTAATAATATTAGTATTACTGAAATTTTTAGTTCTACACATGCCGCTACATATAGAGATAGGATTAGTTTTTTTGTGTTTTTTTTACCAGTTCTGAAGCAGAAACTTTTCCATGGAATAGAAGGATTAATCCAAAAGAAGAGATTTTAAGCTAGATTTAAAACTTGATCTGCAACCTGCCAGAAACTTTACGTTGTTGGCAAAATGATCAGAGATTTTTGTTGCTGAACAGTGTACTCATTTTTTGAGCTACGGACAGCTTAAATAACGGGTAGGAAAGGTCATTTTTCCCTCTAGTGTTGTAGGTACGAACATGACTGTTCTTCGCGAATTGAGATGGATTATTTATAAAGAATTTAATTAACGAACATATGTACTCTGATAGTGTAGTTAAAATACCTAAATCATTGAATAGGTGCCTACATGACGTTCTTGGGTGAACAGCACTAGTTATTCACACTGCTCTTTTTTGTGCAATCAATATTTTATATCTAAGTGGTGAGTTACCCCAGAAAACTATTCCATAAGACATTATTGAGTGAAAATATGCAAAGTACGTTAGGAGACTGATCTGTTTATTACCAAGATAAGCGATTACACGAAGAGCGAAAGAAGCTGAACTTAATTGTTTGAGAAGCTCAGTTATATGCTTCTTTCAGTTCAAGCTGTCATCAATGTGATCACCGAAAAACTTGAGGAAATCTACCCTGTTAACTGAGCCCTGTTCAAATGCTACATCAATTGTCGGCATGACTCCATTCGGTGAACAGAACTGGATATAGTGAGTTTTTTCAAAATTAAGGGAGAGTCCATTTTCAAAGAACCGTTTAATAATTCTTTGAAAGATATCCTTAACAATATCTTCAGCTGCTTTTTCTTCAGTGGGATTTATTATAACACTCGTGTCATCTGCGCAAAGTACTAGTTCTGCTTGCTGAACGTTAAGTGAGACGTCATTCACATGAATAAGGAGCAGCAAATGACCCAGAATTCAACCTTCTGGGACTCCCTTTGTGATAACTCCCCATTCACTAGAATTTACCCCCCTCCCACATTATTTGTGTTTTTCACCACAACATTTTTGCTTTCTGTTCGTTAAGTATGGTTCAAACCAGCTATATGTATAGCCTTCAATTCCATACAACCAGAATTTTTCTAAGAGTGTAACATGAGCCACGCAGTCAAATGCCTTGGAAAGATATCAGATAATGCAATTGGCGATAATTTGTTATTTAGGGCTTGTGCTAATTGATAGGTAAATGTGTAGATAGCATTCTCAGTCGAGTAACCATTCTGTAATCCGAACTGTGACACGCTGAGCAAATTATTTGCACTTAAGTGTGAGACTGCTCTTGAACACATAACTTTTGAATGTTTTAGAAAATAAAAGCAGCAGTGAGATTGGTCTATAATTATTTAAGTCACTCTTGTCTCCTTATGAAGAGGTTTGACGATTGCGTATTTAAATCTGTCTGGAAAATTCCCTGTGACCGCGAAGGATTACATATATTACCAAGGACTCCACTTATTAAATAAGAACAACACTTCAGAATTCTATTAGAGACTCCATCAACACCTTATGAGCTCTTGTTTTTCTGTATATTTATAATTCCCTTAATTTGAGTGGGCGATGTTGGTGCTATTTCTAAAGGCCTACAGTCCTGGGTATGACATTTTTAACATATTTTTTTGCTTCTTCAACTGAACCTTTTAACCCTATTTATGCTGCTATATTCAGAAAGTGATTGTTAAAAATACTTACTACATCATCATTTAATTTTATTGCTATGGTATGCTCTGCGCTGTCAAGCTGTCCCGACTCCCGCTTGACAGTATTCCATATAGTTTTGATCTTATTATCCGCATTATTAATTTCTGTCAGAACACATAAGCTTCTCGACTTCTTAATGACTTTCCTTAAAATATTACAGTATCTCCACATGAAAAGTTAGAGTTCACACCAGGCGCGCGGCTGCTCACCACTCAGAGACCCACGAAACCACAAGATGTGAAATTTTCTAAGTTGTTTCACTTCCTAGCCGCCTAATGACCGACTGTCCGCTTTCGCGTCTCCTCCAGCAATGTCCCTCAGCCCGTCCCCGGCCGCGTTTAAGGTGTGCCGAGCATCGTCGCCAACTAATTAGTGGACATCCCTTCCCTGAAGCCGTCCACCTGATTGGCTACAGCTTATTCTACACTATTTTACATTTTAACGTATTTAAATAACCAAATCTTGACCGCTTTCATGTTCTGAATAAAGTAACATTAATATCCATTACATAATAAACGTTAAATTCTTTTACATAAAACTACTAAAACTTACTTCTTTGCTATGAATGCTACGGCCATTAGTCTTGCACCAATGTGCTTTCTGATAAATAAATAAAGATCAAAAGTAGCTATTATGCACTAAACTTGACATCAAATATTCTATTACCTAACGATTCAATAAGGTATCATGCTGTCATCGTTCAATGTGTTTTGCGTGGAGGAAATGATGATCTGATGCTTAACTGTAAATACTGATTATTTTAAATTTACTATACCCTTTAAACAAATAACGTTACAGAGTCGATATTTACAACGTTTGTCATTTTAATAATGGTCTCCTATATGAAATGTCGATCGTGAAGATCGACCAAAGCATTCAGATTTTAGCATTCAGGTCTTTGTTACAAAACTTGTTAATTTCAATTTGACAATAAATCCTACACTTTTACAGATATGATCAATATTCAAGTTTTATTGGGGTCGCCATGAAAATTTGTGAAGTATCGTACTTTAAAATCACTATGGCTTGATTCCCTGCATTACTACAGAATTAAATATTTTTCATAAATGTTGACCTTTATGGCCCATCTTAGGTCCGACATATTTAACACTGCTACGTCTCCTTGATCACACGGCTTCTACTGGTTTTCCCTATGACGTAGGTTCTCGTTGTCTCACTCACACACTACAGCTCTTAGGCCTCAACAGACAACAGACGCCTGTGAGTATCCCCATCTCGTGGTGAATCTGCGCCTTTTATGGCATCCGGTCGTGGATGATAGGGCTCGTTTCACAATTCCTGTTGGCTGAGTCTTTCAGCTATATGTTTAAATGAGAGCGCAATGCTCGTTAATTCACGCACATAACCTGTGAGCATGCCATATATTTCATGAAGTAGCATCCCAATTTATAAGATAAATTCATAGTACAATAACATAAATGTCCCAAGTACCAGATTAATAGTGAAATTATGTGTAGTGATGTTGATGTAGCATGTTTTACATTTAAAGAAACCTATATCTAACATATATTATGAATTGCTTCATATTAAATAAATGCCAAATAAAACTATACATTTATCAAAATCGACTTTCTATTGAGATGCCGCTGAAATATGAATGCCACTGCGCTTACTTTTCCAGAACCATTTCGTCACAACGAAGTCTTCAGCGACGTTTCACAGATTCGGAGCCGAATACCGGCAGATGTTCTATAAGGCTCTGCATTCCATCGCCAGCGTTGTTCGGGAACAAATCTGTTGAAATCCGAATCGGGTGTAGGTACAAGAAAACAATTTCCTAAACGACTCAAGACCTGCAATGAATGCTTCCTCCAGTGGAATCGATACAGCCAGATGTAAACTATACAGTAAACCATTTATTTACAGCGTTTTGCAAGATGCTTGTAAATTCTTCGATGATTCTAACACGTTATTCAAGTTCCACTAGAGACATGCATCTCATGACAGAGTCCCAATCGACTTCATCGGTAAATCAATATTTTCTTTTACTTTAACTAACTCCCATTAGACTCAAAGCTAACAACAAATATGAACAAATTCCCTGCAGTGAAGCTGCCCCCACAAATCGTTACTCCATACAACAATAAATTATTCCCCCAAATATTCTCAGATAAGTAGATAAACATAAATCTGTCTTCCTAGGTAAGCATTATTAATTTTTATTTTCCAAATTTCTCCGTCCTCCATGCACACAAATTGGCGCGACAATTACTTATAAACTGTACACTACAAAAAACATAAAACCATCAAAAAACTTAAGCTTAACACATACATACGCATAAATAAATCCCTTTTTTGCCCCCAGAAACATTATTTATGTGCATACTGTGCACTGATTTTCGACTTGGTACAGTTCACCAAAATATTGAGTTCTCCGACCTCCTCGCACCAAAATGTGCATCTAAACTATGTCTTTATAACTACACAGGTCTTGTGCTAAAAAAAAATCCTTGTGCTACGAAACTACAAACAAGCTGCAATAAAGCCTGAAAGAAAACATTACAAATCACCCCTCAAAATAGACTTTTAATCTAAACACAAATACATTTATTTCTTAACCTACTTTCCCCTTCTCTTCCATCTCTAGAGCAGACATATCCTGTTTGATCCACCCCTCAATTTCGTACTCGTCCCAAAAAAATTCATTAAATGCTTCTTTCTCCCCAGTTTCTTTTCTTCTCCCATGTAGACCTCTCGCTACCTTAAGTTTCTCTAGATTCCACAAATGAGTCAATATAGATCGTAATGTTCTACCATACCATCGGCAATCAGTTACAGTAAAATCACCTCCTCCTTAAGATATCATTCTGTCCAAATATCACTTCGTACATTAGAATCAAACTTACTGTATTCTTCCTTTAAATTGTCGACATTAGTAGTTACAACATGATTGTCATGAAACAAAGCATTACTTTTTACTTCCACGTCATTACAAACATCTTCACAAACAGCACTTTCAATAGCCGCTGATACATTATACAACGCACTACATAAAACCTCATTTACTGCCGCCGACAAATCACCAATATAAGAACCGTTCATTGTTTCAAATGTTGAAATGTGTGCGAATTCCTAAGGGACGAAACTGATGAAGTCATCGGTTCCTAGATTTGCAAACTACTTAATCTGACTTAAAATAACTAGTGCTAAGAACAACACACACCCACATACCCGAGGGAGGACTCGAACGTCCGGCGGGAGGGGCCTCGCAGTCCGTGACATGGCGCCTCAAACCAAGGGTCATTCTGTGCAGCATTCATAGTTTCACCATCATCTGCCGTTACATCACATAAATTAAAGCTACAGCGTCGTGCAATTTCAGAATCAACAGTACCATTAAATTCAGCTGCGTTTTGATTTAAACCTGAGAATAATACCTTCTTCTCTCCTACACGCTCCTGCGCCACATTGATTGCAGATCGCACGTCAAATCCATGTCCACATTCATTCTTAAACAAACATTCAAGATCCATTCAAACTTTCGGGTTCACCTCCATATGAGAAAGATAAGCACAGATTCCTTCCTCTGAAGTATCAATATCGTAACTTCATCACATGGAAATATGGATATGAGCTTTTGGCGTCATTGGCCGCGAGGCCCATTGCGGGGAAGGTCCGACCGCATTGGTACAGATCTTATTACATGCAACGCCAAAATTGGCGGCCTGCGCGCTGGATTCGGATGAAATCATGACGAAGTCAACAACACCCAGTCGCTGTGCGGAGAAAATCTGACTCGTCCGGGAATCGAACCCGGGCCCGTAGGACGGCAATCCGTCACGCTGACCACTTTTTTTTAGTATCAGATTGACTTGGTATATTTCACGAGAATTCAGACAACCATAGTCAAATCATCATTTAATATTAGCTGCAAAAAGAAAATCAACAAATTAGTTGAAACACAAATAAAACATTTCTTCTGAAGGGGAAGACCAACCCGTTATCCCACCCGTAAGAATTTTGGGTGTATATATATACATGCAAAAGAGAAAAAAAATTACGAAAAAATACAACAAGGGAGGGGACTCAAGCTCGGGGAAGAAACAGGAATCACAGGGGAACTTAACCAACACCTTGACGGTTAAACACAAGAAAAAGCATATTCGCAAAAAGCGTTCGGTATTGTGGTAACCGCTGCCATTTCCAATGCGCAGTTGACAAATAATGGTGAAAAACGCGGGGTCTGGGTCATTACCGCCTTCAATGACGTAGTGGACATAGTAACCCAAGAGCCAGACAATCGTGTTCGTTTTCGTCTGAGGAAAATAAGAGATGTCCGGATGTAAGAAGATGTCGTCTGGGAATGCGGTTTCAGGCCCTCTAGTAAGAAAAGCTAATTGACGGCGGACCCAGAGCCAATGATCCCGTCCGCAAGCAACTAGCCTGTGAAGTAAGGTGTCAGTTTGATGACATTCCTCACACTGATCAGTCGGACGAAGGCCAATACGAAAAAGACGATCACCAGTAGGTATCAGACGGTAAATGACCTTATACCACGTTGAAACAATCTCCATCGGCAAAATGGGAAGACTAAGATGAGACCAGACCGTTTTCCATGACGTTGACGGGGAAGAAAGTTCAACAGAAGAAGGGAAACATGCTGTACCCCAACGGATTTGTAGCATGTTGGTAGTAATATGCGTCATAGTAAGTATATCAGCACCCATAATACCGACAAGTACACGGAAGACATGGCGGCGCCACAGAAATCGACTAGACAGCTGTTTCAGCCTGCGGGCCATCATCGCGGGAAGCGGGAAGACCTGCGCAACGTAGCATATTTTACTGAAGACATAGGTCTCTAAAACCCGTGCCTTGTGAAGGAGGCTAAGGGAACGGCGGTCATGTTCAAGGATCGCCCCGTGAACACGACTCGTAACCTCACGCCAATTTAGTGCCGCCATTTTGATCGGATTACGATCCACTATGATCCCCAAGGTCTTATGGCGATCGACAACCGTCGCCCAAGGAATGACGACATGATCAAAGCCTCTCAACGGCAGGAACGTGCATTTGCGATCATTAATGCGAGCACCAGCAAGACCACAAAATGAATCCAAGGTGTCCTTAAGCCGCGGTATGTCCTCGGCATGTCGTACTAAAACCATGACGTCATCGGCGTATGCACGGACTGCAAAAATTTCCCGCAATATATTCCAGCCACGTAATTGCATGGTGAGATGGCGAAGTAAGGTCTCTAAGGATAGAACAAAAAGTGACATGGATAAGGGGCTTCCCTCGGGTAACCCCCGTCTGATCGATATCGGGGGGGGGGGGGGGGGGGGTAGGGTGACCGTTCACAATCACCGAGACACTGATACCGGTAAAAAGATTAGTTAAGACTTGTCGAGCATCATTATTAAATCCGACAGCGGTGAGCACTCTCGATAAGAAATCATGGCTGACGCGATCGAACGCTTTTTGGAAATCAAGAAAAAGCAAAGCCCCTGGGATATTAGCGGCAGCCGCCACCGAGATTACATCGCGACATTCGAGAACGGAAGTCAGTATCGTGCGTCCAGGCACACAGCTTTGGTGGGCGGCAATAATGGTATCGAGCAGCTTAGAGAGACGGATATTAATTGCTCGAGCGACAAGTTTATAATCAAAGTTAAGGAGAGTAATAGGACGGAGGGAATCAATTGCAGGTCGACCTGTGGATTTCGGGAGGAGGACCATTCTGCCTTCCTGAAAAGGAGCAGGAAGTGAGACTCCCCGCATCACTTCATTTACCATTGACGTTAAGGTGTCACCAATGAGCGGCCAAAATTGAACATAGAACTCCTTAGGAATACCATCTAATCCAGGCGACTTGCGGGACTGCGATCCTGCAACAACATCATATATGTCATCCTTCTGAAAGGGACGCAGAAAGGCGTCGTTTAATTGAGGAGTGACGACGCGAGGCAGCAAGGAGGTAAAGTCGTCAAGAGAGGTTTCCGCCGGGACATGAGTATCGTACAGATCAGTAAAATAAGTGTAAACGAAGTCAGAAATATCACGGTGAGAGGTGAACACGCGGCCGTCAGCGGTTGTGAGGGAGGCAAGGCACCCACGTTTCCGGCGCGACCCTAAACGGACTAGATGGTAGAGTGACGTCAGTTCCTCTTGTAAAAGGGAACGTGGTTGAGACCTCGTCCGCAGGCCCTCCATTTGAATGCGTTTGAGCTGCAGCAATTTGGCTTTGATGCGCTGTATATCAGTAACCCGTAGGGGAGCATGCGTAGCACTATCGTACAGTTGACGTAAGACAGAATAGTAAAATTCTTGCGTTCGTCGATCTTCTGCCACCTTCGCAGCCCCAAAACGTATGAGAGCCCTACGGATGTGTGGTTTTGCATACAGTGTCCACCATGCCACGATAGACGGGTACCGGTCCATAGTGCGAGAACAACGAGTCCAAATGTCCTCCAGGACGATACCAAGGGAGGTATCTTGCAAATACGCGATATTGAGCATCCAAGGAGGACGAAACAATTTTACCGGTTGTCGCTCGTAATTAAACGTAACGACTACAGCGCAATGATCAGTAAAACAGGCTGGTATCACATCAACAGCCAGAAGTTGCCCACACAAGGAATCGGAAAGGTAAAAGCGATCGAGGCGACTGCTAGACGTGGGAGTAAAGTAGGTATGTCGCACAAGTGTAGGATAGCGAGAAACCCACACGTCACGCAGGTGCAAGGAGCGCACAAGGTCGTCGAGTTCTTTACTGAAATTAAAATTAGGAGACTGATCTACCGGCCGTAGAACACAATTGAAGTCCCCACCTAAAATTATCTTTGTCGGGGATTTACGAAGCAGGTAAATGACTTCTTCTTTATAGAAACTCGAACGTGCGGTAGTACAACCCGAACCAGAAGGGGCATAAAGAAGGAGTAAACAGATCATAAAACGTGCACCCGATCCCCCTTCCACTGTCGAGTACTTCGAAATTCATCAACGGAATGCCTTCTCTATAAAACAAGGCAGTGCCCGTAGAAAGTTCGGAAGCGACATTAAAAAACGTCGAGAACCCAGGAATGGAAAACTGGTCGAATAGGACTTCCTGTAAAAAAACAACATCTGCCCCAGACTGATAGATAAACTGTCGCAAAGCGGCGAGCCGAAGCTCAGAACATATTCTGTTAATATTCAGAGTAAGAAATGTATATGCTTGCATGGAACTTCAACCCAGAAAGAAGAACAAAGATCGGGAGAGAGCCGTCAGCTGACGGAGCAACATACAAGTAATCATACCAGAAACAAGCGCTGAACCACCGAGAGATAAACTACGAAACAGAACCCTCATCTTCCCACTGCTTTTTCTTCGGCCGTGACGCGGCTCTCTGTGGCTGTTTACGGATTCGACTGCGGCTCCGCGGTGCCGACGCTGCAGCGTTCGGCTGCGTGGGAGCATCATGTAGACATTCCGTGTCAGATTGCGGGAGAGAGGCCTCTACATCCCACTCGTCCGCAGACATGGGTTCACGGTGGGACAGTTGGTGAATTACAACGGGATCCACTGGCTCTGGAGAATCAATCAGTTGTTTGATGGGAGGAGGCTGTGACCCAGAGGGGGCGACAGAAATTCCAGAAGGGGGATGCGAAACAGAGTCAATAGGAGAAGTGTCAGAGAGAACCGGAGAAGACACGTGGCAACCAGAAGCAGGTTCCGTCACGGGCGTCTCCGAAGAGGCTGCCGCGGCAGCAGGAACAACGTCAGATAAGGTGTCAGGGAGCTTCTGCAAAGGCGTGATAGCACCTGTGGCGTCCTCATCCACGATTTCCGACTGAGAAAGAGAGTCCTTTACCGGAGGCCCATCGGTAGGGCGAGCCAATAAGGAAGATTCATCAGCCGCATCATCCTGTGTTCGCCGACGCTTGTTGTGAGAAATCAGCGCGGGCACATCGGAATTAAGGGCAGCAACATCCCAACTCAAGGACAACGGGGGAAAATCACGGCCGTTGTCGGGCAACGGATCACTGCGTCCCTCAGTAACAGTGAGCGATTCAGTCCGAGATCCTTGCGGGAGAAGATCAGCTAAAGTCAATTTTTTACGCTGTTCGTATGTAGGTTTTAATACCACCACACGCCGCGGACAATTAGTACGGAAATGACCAGTTTCATTACAATAATAACATGTTCCTTCCTGGCCACTGTACGTGATATGGACCCTATAACCACATACCTGTAGGTGAGAAGGAATAGGTTTTTTGACCACCATTTCCACCGACCGAATACCACTATATACCTGTAAGCGGTGCTGAGCAGACCAGCGTTCCTTTCGAATATGGCGTACGTCCCCATAAGGAAGCAAAACGGACTTCAGAAAACAGTCGTCAACCTCGGGCGGAAGGTTAAATACCCGAACATTCGTATATATCACTTCTGCATTTGCCAAGAGAACCATACTAGTGGAACCATCACGGTGCGTAAAGGGTACCTGAGAACCATGACCAGAAAGTAGCCTATCAACCTGGAGCGGGTCAAGAAACTTAACAAAAAACACATATAATTCGCTATCGAAATATGCGGTATGTACCTGATCAGTAGTGACCTTAACTGTATCGACTAACCAGTCATGTATCTCCAAAGAACCGGGCTGGACGTGACGCGTGGATTTGTCAAAGGTAAAACTGACTGTACCTGTACGCGGAACTTTCGTGGGAACCATGGTGGACATCACGGCGAGAGACGACGCCGCGACAGGAAGGGCCGCACGAACACCAAACACCAGCCGACAACCAGCGATGCGACGCGCACGGAGACCAACACGGCACTAAACTGACAGGAGGAAAACACGCTGCGCTACGGTAGAGGCGGAACTAAGAGCACAACCTAGTCGCCCGACGCGCGAAGCGAGAATGACCACTCAGCTGTCGGGGCGGACGCTTCAGGGGATAATACATCATTACTACCTTCCTTCAAAAATAATACACCAATATCCGCCGATGCACACACAAATTCATGGACAACTGACAAGAGAAGTGCTATGCCGCCTTTATTGACCTCCTTAACAACTTACGCCGTCACAATATCACCTAAAACATCATCACCTTCATCACTATAATCATTACCGCTAGTTACTTCCTCTTCATAATGTATTATACCATCTAACTCCACGAAATTCAGGTCCACCTCAGCCCCCTTTTGGAACATAGAATCTTTTATTGTATTAGCATTCATACACTCTTTTGTCTCACATTCATAAAACAAGTCATTTAGCCATAAGTCGCCCTCATCGCTTTTATCGTTACCTTTAATCATCTTAGGATTACTCATTTTACGTACTGTCTGATTTGAACGTACGGTCTGATTTGAAAATTTACCTATTTCATTCCCATCTCTTACTAATTTTATTTCAATATTCTGACGCCTTTCTGCTGATTTATTAACACTTATCACATTCCCGCATACTCGCGTCCTATTAATCGCCAGTTTATTTTGCCATCTCCGGAACTGAGAAGCGGCCAAACTTAGTTTCCCGATCTCCCATTACACTGGTTCATTTCGCCAGGTGGCACTCCCTCCAATCTACGTTCTTGGTGTAGGTCCCTGTCACGAAAGTATCCTTTCCCATTAGCCCTTTTAAATTTCTCGTTGGATGTGTTCCTGTTACCGTTTCCCTTATCAGAACTGCTGATTGCGTTCCGTCGATAACTTCCCGGATGTCTTTCATAGTAATTATTCGGACTGTAGTTATGATCTCCACTCTGAAAACTATTTGTCTGCTTACTTTGCCGTTTAAATTTCGACCCCCGTTCTAACCTTTCTACAAAGTCCAAAATTCGCCTATTGAGTCGCTACGACTGTGCACTAGATCCCACTGCAAATTTTCCGGTAACCGCCTTTTCAACGTCGTGAATTCAGTAAGTACTACCAATGGGCGTTTCACAAGCATTAATCTCTCAACTTCACGCTTGTAAAATTCCCACACAGACCCCTTCCCTTATTTAAATGTTGGTCCGTTCAGAAACTAATTATGGAGTCGCGTTTTCTTCGCTTCACTCCAGAACATGTTCAGGAAACTGCTTTCAAATCTTTCGTGGATAGTGAACGTATCACTGTGTATATTTGTCCACGACAGTGTCTCACCATCCAAAGTCTTTTCACGAATTTTGTCCTCGCCTTCGCTTTTTATTTCATTGATTTGTTTTTTAACTTCACTATTTTCAATTTTAATGGCAGATTCTACTTATTTATCTACTTCTTTCTCCCCTTTACCTACTCGAACGGATAGGTTACTAATAGCCTCTGTCGTCTCAGCCATTAGAGCATCTTTCCTATTCATACAATTTCTTACGCTGCTTGCCAGATCTGCCTCCAACTTCTCCACCTTATCACTGAAATTTTTCTCCGATTGCTCTATCTAAGCGCCAAGTTTCCACCTTCATTAGAAATTATGCCAATTTCATCCCGAATTGTTTTTAATTTTCCGTCAATCAGTTCATCGATTCCTCTAGCAATTTTACCTACTTCTTTCTCACAACCGAAGCTATTTCGGATTGAACCGAATAAAGTTACATTGTTGATATTTACAACGTTTGTCATTTTAATGATGCGCTTCTATATGAAATGTCGATCGGTAAGATCGAGCAAAGCATTCAGATTTTAGCATTCAGGTCTGTGTTATAAAACTTGTTAATTTCACTTTGACAACAAATCCTAAACTTTTATAGATATGGCCAATATTCAAGTTTTATTGGGATCGCCATTAAAATTTGTGAAGGATGGTAGATTAAAATTACTGTGGCTTGATTCCCTGCATTACTACAGAATTAAATACATTTAATAAATATTTCCCTTTATGGCCAATCTTAGGTCCGCCATATTTAACACTGCTACGTCTTCTTGGCCACACTGCTTCTACTGGGTCCCCCTATGACGTAGGTTCTCGTCTGTCCCACTCGCACACTACAGCGCTTAGGCCTGAATACACAATAAACGCCTGTGAGTTTCCCCATCTCGTGATGAATCTGCGCCTTTTGTGGCATCCGATCGTGGATGACAGGGTTCGTTTCACAATTACTGTAGGCTGCTCCTTTCGGCCATATATTTAACTGAGAGCGCTATGCTCTTTAACTCACATTGTTACGAATCAAAATGTGCGCAGTAGGCTGCATGATGCGCAACTTCACTCCCGACATTTATGGGGAGGTCTATCTTTGCAACCATGGCACCATGCAGCGCGGTAGAGATGGGCCCAACAACATGCGGAATGGACCACTCAGGATTCGCATCACGTTCTTTTCTCCGATGAGTGTCGCACATGCCTTCAACCAGACAATCGTTGGATACGTGTTTGGGGGGAACCCAGTCAGCCTTAACGTCATAATCACACTGTCCAGTGAGTGCAGCAAGGTGGAGGTATCCTGATGCACTGGGGTGGCATTACGTGAGGCTGACGTACGCCGCTGAAGGTCTTTTAAGGCGGCGTAAACGGCTTTACGATACGCGAATGCTAGCCTCCAAACTATAGTGCAACCATATTGGCAGCATATTGGCGAGGCATTCGTCTTAATGGACGACAATTCGAGCACCCATCGTGCATATGTCGTGAATGACTTCCTTCAGGATAACGACATCTCGCGACTAGAGTGGTCAGCATGTTCTCCAGACATAAACCCTATCGACCATGACTGGGATAGAATGAAAAGGGCTGCTTATGGGCGACGTGACCCGCCAACCACACTGAGGGATCTGCGTCTAATTGCCTTTGAGGAGTGGGACAATCTGGGCCAACAGTGCCTTGATGAACTTGTGAATAGCTGCCGATGTGTACATCAATTTGGACCACCACCTCTCAAGGTCTCACTGTATGATGGTACAACACGCAATGTGGGGTTTTCATGATCAATAAAAATGGCGTAAATGATGGTTATGTAGATCCCTATTCCAATTTTCTGTACAGGTTCCGGAACTATCGGAACAGAGGTGATGTGCAACATTTTTTGCTGTGTGTAGAAACCCAGTAACCAAGCCCCTCAAATGTAAGGAATGAGTGGGACACTTCAGTGTAAAGTTTCCTGAGTACCATGTGAGACAGTGGGTGATGTTGGATAGCTTCCACAACCCACAGGAGAAAGAAAGAAATTCATCACCCAGCCTCAAGGTCCTTATCAAGTAATTGGAATGATCTCAACAGTGAATGTTAAACCACATTAACAAATGACGGTTGTAGATCTTTGACATATCCATCCTTTTGGGGGTGCACAAGATTCTTTACTGTTATTATTGGTGGCAGTATGAGAAAATTGGGAGGGCGTCGATAAGAGGAAGGCAGGATAGGTCACACTCAAACACTCTATGACACCATTGCTGTATGTATTAATGTTATGGATGAGACAGTGAATTAGAATTTTGGAGTTAATTATGTGTATTTAAGTGTCTCTCCTGTGCTATACTATGGAACTGAGGATATGAGAAGTAGGTGGTGTGCAAATTACGAAGAGGTTTCATTTTATTCGTGTGTGTGTGTGTGTGTATGTGTGTGTGTGTGTGTGTGTGTGTGTGTGTGTGTGTGTGTGCGCACGCACAGTCAGGTATGGAATGATAGGTATAATGTTCATTTAGGTGTTACGACGTGAGCGTGAGTTTCATTCTGGAAAGTTTACGGTTTTGGGATATATCATGCGTCCTTCTGGTGTAGTACTTTGTGGGATATACACTCCTGGAAATTGAAAGAAGAACACCGTGAATTCATTGTCCCAGGAAGGGGAAACTTTATTGACACATTCCTGGGGTCAGATACATAACATGATCACACTGACAGAACCACAGGCCCATAGACACAGGCAACAGAGCATGCACAATGTCGGCACTAGTACAGTGTATATCCACCTTTCGCAGCAATGCAGGCTGCTATTCTCCCATGGAGACGATCGTAGAGATGCTGGATGTAGTCCTGTGGAACGGCTTGCCATGTAATTTCCACCTGGCGCCTCAGTTGGACCAGCGTTCGTGCTGGACGTGCAGACCGCGTGAGACGACGCTTCATCTAGTCCCAAACATGCTCAATGGGGGACAGATCCGGAGATCTTGCTGGCCAGGGTAGTTGACTTACACCTTCTAGAGCACGTTGGGTGGCACGGGATACATGCGGACGTGCATTGTCCTGTTGGAACAGCAAGTTCCCTTGCCGGTCTAGGAATGTAAGAAGGATGGGTTCGATGACGGTTTGGATATACCGTGCACTATTCTGTGTCCCCTCGACGATCACCAGAGGTGTACGGCCAGTGTAGGAGATCGCTCCCCACACCATGATGCCGGGCGTTGGCCCTGTGTGCCTTGGTCGTATGCAGTCCTGATTGTGGCGCTCACCTGCACGGCGCCAAACACGCATACGACCATCATTGGCACCAAGGCAGAAGCGACTCTCATCGCTGAAGACGACACGTCTCCATTCGTCCCTCCATTCACGCGTGTCGCGACACCACTGGAGGCGGGCTGCACGATGTTGGGGCGTGAGCGGAAGACGGCCTAACGGTGTGCGGGACCGTAGCCCAGCTTCATGGAGACGGTTGCGAATGGTCCTCGCCGATACCCCAGGAGCAACAGTGTCCCTAATTTGCTGGGAAGTGGCGGTGCGGTCCCCTACGGCACTGCGTAGGATCCTACGGTCTTGGCGTGCATCCGTGCGTCGCTGCGGTCCGGTCCCAGGTCGACGGGCACGTGCACCTTCCGCCGACCACTGGCGACAACATCGATGTACTGTGGAGACCTCACGCCCCACGTGTTGAGCAATTCGGCGGTACGTCCACCCAGCCTCCCACATGCCTACTATACGCCCTCGCACAAAGTCCGTCAACTGCACATACGGTTCACGTCCACGCTGTCGCGGCATGCTACCAGTGTTAAAGACTGCGATGGAGCTCCGTATGCCACGGCAAACTGGCTGACGGCGGCGGTGCACAAACGCTGCGCAGCTGGCGCCATTCGACGGCCAACACCGCGGTTCCTGGTGTGTCCGCTGTGCCGTGCGTGTGATCATTGCTTGTACAGCCGTCTCGCAGTGTCTGGAGCAAGTATGGTGGGTCTGACACACCGGTGTCAATGTGTTTTTTTTTTTCCATTTCCCGGAGTGTATTTTGGTGCGCTTGAAACAAAAGTCAGATGATTGGAGTAGTGTCCGTTTACTTTTCTCTGTGAAAATTGTGTGTGTGTGGAGTGTATCAGTGAGTATTTTCTGGTTTTATGACTGTAGCAAAAGCAAGGTGAAGATGATACTTTATAAATTTTATGGAGAAATTCATTAAAGGAAGAGGACGTTATTTGTTATTAACTATTTGTAGATTCAGAAGGGTTTTCGGTAACCTGATTTCCTTGGGATGGACCACTAGGAGAGGGAGTAACGCATAGTGAACGGTTTTGTACAAACCTGTCCAGAGTGACAGACTGCCTCATGGACGTGTGAAATATAATTGTTTTTAGAATGGACAATCTTGGAACAAACCTTATTTTCACTGGTCAACACCCCACAGTATTTACCCAGCTTATGATTCATTGGTAGTTACTGTTATTTCCCACGACCAAGGTTTTCTGACGCTACATAACGCTTGGATCTGCGGTGCAGTGGAGTATTAGTAAACTGTCCTATGTGATACTGTGTGGCGAACTTATCGACTTTCAGCAACTTCAACAGCGGCTACAGTTCTAAACCTAACATATCTTCTACTGTAATTGTCTAACAAATACTTGGAAAGATAACAACCTAGGTTACGGATGTCTTTAAAAATATCTTTGAACCTATCTTACTCAGTTCTCTGCATGAGTTTATAGCAGCTAACTGGGGACTAATTAGAGGATAACAAAAAATGGTTCAAATGGCTCTGAGCACTATGGGATTAACATCTGAGGTCATCAGTCCCCTACAACTTAGAACTACGTAAACCTAACTAACCTAAGGACATCACACACATCCATGTCCGAGGCAGGATTCGGACCTGCGACCGTATCAGTCGCGTGGTTCCGGACTGAAGCTCCTAGAACCGCTCGGCCAGCGAGGCCGGTAGGAGAACAAATGTTAGAACAACATATTCAGTGATGTCACGGTACGCACTACCTCACAATCATAGTGATAAGGAACTCATCTTTGAACACCATCGTGATTCTGATTCTCCCTTGTGAATGGTAGAGAACAGCCGACCCTCCTGCAGTCCTGTCCACCTTGTACCGATCAAGTGAGACATCACTACAGTGTAAGCAGCTACGAGTACCACAGTCGTCGAACACCATGAGATCGACGGGACTAACTGTAGAGACAGTTACTGTGTAAAGTGTTAAAAGACGTAAAACTAAAAACTGGAAATATACCAAGTAGGCGTAAGTTTCAGCAGTGGCCTGAGATTTAGCGGTCACATTCTTCTGAAAGGAAGGATAAGTGTTGTGCCAACATTTTCCCTAGCACGCTCCAAACCGGTGGTCAGGTGGGCCACTTTCCTGCCTTTGAAATTTCTCTGTGAGGACCGGATTAATGCTGAAATGCCGTGAGACAAGACACAACCTCAAAGCAGCGGTTAGCAGGGCCTCATGTACATATAGCCTGCTCCTGTGCTAGCTGCTTGTTTGTGTCCCAGTCCTAGGCCAGATGCTGCTAGTGGCTGAATGTGCGTCATCTGACTGGAGTATTTCCCAGCTGTCGTCAACTAATGCCTGGATGTCTCCGAGGGGTCCTGGCTGTCCGTGGATGCAGACTGTTCGCTTCCCCGCCTTACTGCGGTAAAAGCCTAAAAAGCCGCCGATTCATCGACTCTGCCAAGGCGGCCTTACAACCGGTTGGCGTCTGTGTGGTGCCAAAATCCCGTCTTGGGTTATGATAATAGAGACTGTGTCGTCCCACTCCATCAATACGCCGTTAACGGCTACTGTATGAGTTCGTGCTACATGAAGTGTGACGCACTACAGATTCCACGGCCGCTGGGCAGCTGCCTTCTCCCACAGCCCTGCTCACCATCCTGACAACTTGCAGTATCAAAGACTATCGAACCATTCTGATAGTTATGGGGCTGTTTGCCCACAACAACTAAAGCCGTATATCTGGCACCCGTAACAGGTGTGTGTGAATTCGCCATAGATAGTATTCGCATTTGGTTACAGCCCCATGCCATCTTTCTCCGCCGTTCCCTTTACTGCAACACATAAACTGTATGCACACAGCTGTTTGTTGCACTCATTTTTAATTTCTCTAGTAGCGTATTAATTTGTTACTTGTTTAAATGTGTACAGATAACTTTACAAACCTAAAGATAAACATAAAATAAGATTAAAAATTAATAACGTCGTAGCTTCCACCATATAACTTCTTGTAGTTCTATTGTCACAACAACTTTTAGAAGTTTAGAATTGTTCATCATACTTACACAAATCCAAAAATTTGTCGGACGATTCCAAATTCATTGTTTCACTATTCACTCACAACTCATTACTAGTCACAGGACATGCTGCACTAATAGACGTAGTCAGCTGATATGCGGACATTGAACCTGCCGCTCTCATTCCGTTATATTGTTCAGGTTTCTATCTGAAAAACTAAGTTTCCACTACCGTATGCTCAATGAAATGTTGGGCTCAGGAAGATGAAAAGTGTTTGGTACCGTCGAACATTTACGTTTGACATACTACTTTCTATAACATTTATGACACTGTGAAAGAATGTTGCAGAATGGGAGTGATATTCTGTTATTCATTTATGTTATACCCTTTCTTTTCGTAAGCATAATAATCCTTTACTATAAAGTACGCAGGGTGAGTGCTTGATGACGTTGAGAACTTCCAGGGATGATGGAGAAACGAAAATGTATCAAGCTGAGGTTAGGGACCGAAAATGACCGAGTCGAAAGTTATATGCGAAATCATTGTCACGCCTCTGATAGCGGAATATGTATGCTGATACTTTTGTTTCTAAGATCAGAGGGAAGGCAACTTCATGAGATGGTTGTAAGTAGAAAAACTAGAAAAACTTTGTAAATATAGGGTCTAAAATCCATAACTTAAGAGCTATGGGCACTTGCCCAGTAGCAGATCTGTGTTTCGCAGTAGCTAAGATTAACGTAAATTTATTGGTTTCATTTATCGCTTTAAAGGCTTCAGACTAGTTTCTAGGCAGTTTGATTCCCTGACAGAAACTACTGTTTTAGACTTCGTTTGTTTTTGGTAGATAAGTGTTCGTTGGGCCTCGCTCCAGATCCATTATGATGAGTGAATCTACCGTTATCTAATAATTTTATTAATGTGTGAAATGGGTCGAGAGATGCACCCATACGGTACAGATTGAATTCACAGCTCTTATAGTTCGCTATGTACAGTTTTTAGTTATTATGGTTGAAGACGTTTTCTGTAATAAATATATTGGTGCATTTAACTGTCAAAAATGGCTCCATGTGTTGGGATTCAGTGGTTATAGGAGTAGAAGGTAGCGAGGAGGGTTTGCTGTTACATCCTGATGCTAGGACTCTAAACCATAACATGGTATTGGCATTCTCTTGGTTAGTATTCTCAGGTGCGATCCACTTTTCTCACTAAAACCTGGGTTGCTTACACGATGTGTGGAACGATGAACTAAGTGTCATATGACATATTAAATAGCCGTCCGGGGTGGCAATGTGGTTCTAGGCGCTACAGTCTGGAACCGCGCGACCGCTACGGTCGCAGCTTCGAATACTGCCTCGTGCATGAATGTGTGTGATGTCCTTAGGTTAGTTAGGTTTGCGTAGTTCTAAGTTCTATGGGACTGATGACCTTAGAAGTTAAGTCCCATGGTGCTCAGAGCCATTTGAACCATTTTGAACATATTAAATTCCAACGCTAGATACATAAAACTATTACTGCGATGAAATTGTGAAGTCATAACACCATTAGTATAGCTCCTACATTACCTAATCGTTAGTAGTTTGCATGCGTGTTGCATTGCGTCAAGCGTTTATCGAGCTTAACTGTCGGTGTCCGCCCTTCTTGAATCCCTCTCGATATTCTCACGACTTAATAAATTGTCTTACGTCTGTTTAAATCACATCAGTTTATTCGAGAACATTTATTCTTCTAGCTATTTTCTAATCGCTCATATAGGTTATTTTAGAAAATATTTTTCGCATAATACCTAACTTGTAGACATCCTGAGATTATCAGACTTATTGCCTATTACATCTGGGAGGCTTTTTATACAGCCTGCTTATATGGAGCAGTCAAAAGAAGGTTCTCTTAACCTTTCAAGCATTAAATATTTATCTTTCTGGTTTAACCACTTTTGTGCCATATTCTCTTTGTGTTACGTGTCCATACGTTCATTTTAAGCATTTAAGTGTCGTAGTTAAGCGTGGATTGCCTGTTATTTATTGTATGATCTTCGTTTCTGTGATGAAATAGCAGATATACCACGCTAGTAATATTTTTCTTAAAGTTACGACTCAACTCATTACCTTATCTTTACTTTTATCAGTTTTTATAGCGTCGTCGACAGAGCAGCCATTTCAGTCACGCTACTGAATTGCATATTGCGAAATGGTAGCTGTTTTGCTCAGCTTCCCATTACCGAAGCTAACTAAGATCCCCTTTTGGACCTATCTAACGTCTTCTTTGTATGATTTTCACCGTTTCGAACATGTCTTATTTCTTAGAAATAGTCTCGTAATTCAGGATAATAATTAAAGCATATCTCTCATCAAATACTGTGCAAGATTCCTGTTAACGAATATCACTTACAGACATTGTATTTGGTTACTTGGAAGGGGAAATAAGGCCCTCTCAAGCGGTCAGGAAATTATATAATCATTTTAATTTAATTGTATACATAAAATTTAAACATAGCTAGAATGTTGGCAGACTTTTTGTAATAAGTAAGAGAGGCTCTTTATGCCAAATTTAATGATTCATTTGAATGAGTTCACGTATCAAAATGTTGTAACAACTAAATATTTTAATTGTATGCAAAAGTAGACGAATTTTTCAAGAAATCATTTAATATTAGAGATCCATAGTTTCCAAATTAGACTACACTGTTTTCCCTTTCAGACTTGACACCATTTTAGGGTCGTTCCTTAAGAAAAACATTAAGTTAATTTTGTATAGGTATTTAAATACGAACTTTCTGACTGACTTAATTGTTAAAAATAGTATACCTTCCAAATAGAGTTCAGGGAAACAGCAGCACTTCCATAGACCGTGTCTTCATACATTGCTCTCTAGTTGGTGGGCACAGCATGAGAAAAGTTACTAGTTGCCTGTCAGATTATGATCCTCAGGTATTAGTTCTGAAAGAAACTGAGACAGTTTCAAATGCCAAAGCAGTAAACAAATGATACAGAGATGTGGAACAACTTGCAGTGCACGTATTTTAAGCCAATCTCGAAGAGCAAACCTAGAACGAAGTCCACACTTAAAACAGATAGTATGACCAAGATAATACATTTCTACAAAGAGTTGTAACTATATTTAATAGCAATTCCTCTTTTAAAAAAATTGGATGACAGAATGTTACTGAGGAGAACATTTTAACTCTATCACAATATAAATGAGAGCCTAGTGACAAAATTTAATTTCATAAAGTGCGGTAAAAGGCTAAAGAATACCTTCAGTCATGCTGAAGCAGAGTATTACATCCTTATAGTATAAACGCTCTTACAAAAATATTAAAACTATAATGTCAATTGAGAAAATGGTATCAGGGAATGATGTGGGTGTACAGGATAAAAATGGTTCAAATGGCTCTGAGCACTATGGGACTCAACTGCTGTGGCCATTAGTCCCCTAGAACCTAGAACTACTTAAACCTAACTAACCTAAGGACATCACACACATCCATGCCCGAGGCAGGATTCGAACCTGCGACCGTAGCAGCCGCACGGTTCCGGACTGCGCGCCTAGAACCGCGAGACCACCGCGGCTGGCGAAAGCACTAGGAATGGGGGGAAACTGACCATACACAAGGGGATTTCTTTCTGAATCGTATGCGCTCCTTGGCGAATTGTGAATAATTCATATGCTAGGAAGAGGGTGTTCTTCATCCTTTGCATACAAAAACCTTGAAACACTTGTAAACGCAGTAGTGAGCAATACAATACAGAATATGCACTGTCCTGTCACATAACTGTAATCACCATCTTTCGCAGCATGGAGCACTACGAGACGTGCAGGAAGCGAGACAGTGAGGTTCGGCAAGGTACCGATGCGGATGCCGACTCTAGGGCTGTGATCAACTGTACCAGGTTTCTCGTCTGAGGATCAGTGGCGCGATCAGCCCGACCTATGTGGCCCCAAAAATGATCGATTGGGATTAAATACGGAGTGTGTGGTCGTCACGAGAGTACAGTAAACTCATCTCCGTGCTCTTCGCACCACGCACGTGTACTGCGAGCAGTGTGACACGCAGCATTGCCTTTGTGCAGAAGAGAAACGTACTGCATATGGGGCTGGGCGTTGTCCCCAAGGATAGATACATACTTGTGTTGATCCATTGTGCCTTCTAGACGAGATCACCCAGGGACGCCCACGAAAACTTTCCTCAAACCATAACGTTCTCTCCTCCGATCCGGACCCTTTCCTTTCAGGCCTTCACCTCGGTCATCTGTCTGATGGTGCATAAAACGGGATTCTTCTGTAAAGGCCACCTGGCGCCTCTTAGTGGACTTGTAGTTGCGGTACTGGCGTGCGAATTTAACCCTTTGCTGGGATGAACAACAATCAGCATGGGTGTATGAACCAGGAACCTTCTACAGAGGCCCATCGGCGGCAACGTTCGCTAAACGGTCGTAGGAGGGACACTGTAGCCTCGTGTTATTGTTCAGTGCTTACACGTCTAATCACCAGTACACATCTCCACAGTCGTCAGTCACCCCTATCATCTATGGCCCATGCTGCACCACAGTTGTCTTTGCGCCGATTTTGGATAGCACCATTTACCGTGTATGATATACGAGTATTTTAACTAGGGTGGCACTCTAACGGTTTAGAAACTTACCCGTTTCGGGAATGCTACCATCATTAGCCCGAAAGCCAATGATCATGGCTCTGTAGACGACAGGTAAATGGCTCAATTTCCGCATTACAACTACTTCACTGTTTTCCGAATCCCCCCGACCGTCGACTTGATGTATATACCCTGCCGTGCTAGATTTGCCACCTGCAGTCTGTGAGTGGTTATTACACACTGACGTCGAACGAATGTGGTGGTCACATTAACGTGACTGGATCTTATATTAGAAGCAATTTTTAGTGGTTTGTACAATTCATCTCTTCCTTACTTCGCTTCTTCAAGAAGCCTCCACCATTCTGCGCTCTTTTCTGAACTTAACCTCAGATTTATAATTTAGTTTTTTTACACTTTGGTCCAGAGTTGGAAATCATCTAAAAATGTTTCAGCTATCTCTTTGTACGCTCTATTTTTATATATATTTTGTGTAATGTTCGTATGTGATTTTCAACAAGCAATGTCTCTCGCACGTCCGCCTCCATAGATGAGAGGTCAGCGTAGATGGCTCTCATACGAAGGACCTGGTTCGATTCCCGCAATAGCCAAGGAATTTTTCCTGGTTGGAGTACCGAGACTGGGTGCACTCATTTGTCATGTCAATTGAGAAGCTACCTGACCCAATAGAAGCGGCTCCACGGTCTGCAAAATTCGCGAAGCGGTTGGGAGAGCGGTGTGATCACTACATGCCCTCCATACCGCGTCCGTATGACATCTCTTGGACCTTCAGGGCCTGGACGAGTTTCTTGTCACGCCTTTCACGACTAAAATTCATAAGTTTTTCGATTTGGACAACGGTTCACTTCTTCGCCATACTGTAAGGAAATAAATCTGCTGTTATGTGAAAACCACAAGACAACACAGACGACAAACGTCTAAAAAGTTTTCCTGAAACTGGAGTAGGTAACGTACGCTCTAATGAAGTAATCTGGAGAAACCATGATATGGGGAAATTTTATAAATGTAGCAGATATGCTAAATAAATCCGTAAGTTTTCTTAACTGTAGTGCCTGTTGTACTTCATTATCTTTCCGTAATGGTAGTACTAGTATCACGTTGCGAGGCAACCGTCCGATGCCAACAAAATCCTTTGTCCTGGAAAATTGCAGAAGAATGTGTGCAAGATATCTGCGACCTAACATTCCGGTTCTAGGAGAGAACTTTTCAAGAGCTTGCACAGACACCGCTAAAACGAGGAGCACAATACGCTGTTGCTACTGCAAGAGACTTGCTTCATCACCCATTAACAATTTATTGCAGTGTCACAGAAATAACTGACGAAAGGCAGGGGGTCAGGTTTCCCTAAGCGCTGCAAGACGTGAACGGTGCGTGCGCATGTGGACAGACACGTACAAGAAACAATGCATGTCATTGGAAATATCAGGTCCAGCGTATTTCAGAGTTCTCGGGTGATATAGGGAAGAATGCTATAAATATACGGTAGGAAATTAAAACTAACATGACCAAGTTACAGATATTTATTAAGGGTGTTCAACAGGTAATTAGACATATTTTTTATTTGAAAGCCGGTTGGTTTTACTTAGGATGCCAACAATATATTATTTCCCACTCTAGTAGCTTCAAAATCCTAGTTTTCAACATAATCTCCTTCCAATGCGATGGCCTTACGCCACCTTACTGGGAAGGCCTCTGCCGGTCGACATCGGAGCCAACGTCTTGCTGAACCTTCCCATCAACCACGTGTTGCTTCCCGCTGAGGGAATCCGTCATTGGGCCAAACAGACGGAAGCCGGTAGATGCGAGATCCGGGCTGTAGGGTGGATGAGGAAGAACAGTCCAATGAAGTTTTGTGAACACGTCTCGGTGGTGCAGACTTGTGTGGTGCCGTGCGTTGTAATGGAGAAGAAGAAGTGGCGACGAACACGTAAAAGTCGTGTCTTCAACTTCCTGAGCGTAGCCCAATACACTTCCTAGTGTATCGTTGTACCATGAGGGAAGACATCAAACAGAATAACCCAGTCAGAGAGTCAGAGTTCCCGAAGACTGTCACCGTGACGTTAACGGCTGAGGGTACGGCATTCAACTGTTTCTTCGGAGGAGAGAGGGTGTGCCGCCACTCCATGGATTGCTGTTTTGTTTCCGGTTTGAAGTGATGAAGCCACGTTTCACGGCCTGTGACGACGTCCGACAAAAAATTTTCACTATACTCCTAGCGACGCAAAGCAGATAGTCCTTCGTTGCACTTTTATGGCGTTCTGTGAGGCGGCGAGGAACCCAGCGGCACACGTCTTTGAGTACCCTACCTGGTGGACGACTGTGTGGGCACCACCACCAGAGGCGTCCAGCGATTGTGATTCACTGAGATCCGTTGACCACCTCCAATGAGTGTGTCCGCATGTTCCACCATAACAGGAGCCACAGCTGACTGCAGCCGGCTGTCACGCGGCAGATCGGACGGGCCTGCGAGACCTTCTTGCGAGAATGACAGACGTTTCGTCCAACGACTCACCGTCTTTTCGTTCAATGCCCGGTCCCCGTAGACATTCTGCAAGCGCCTGTGAATATCTGCAATGCGCTGGTTTTCCAACGAAAGAAACTCAATGACAGCCCTTTGAACACACCTACGTTACAGACGCCGAATGCTAAGTTCAGCGCTGCCACCTCTCGGAACTTCATGAACTGCAGGGGCTGGAGCGGGAGTATTACACGATGTCCAACAACAAATTTCGTATTTCCTCAACCGAAAATGGCCGAGAGAAAATGCTTTGCAATGTACATGTTTCATTCTACCGCAAAAGAGAGCACTAATTAAATCTCTTTTTTAACATGCAAGATAGTCTTGTGGCATGTGTAGACATAAATGGTCTAATGAAAGCTTTGAGAATTAATTACAACCCTAATGAGTGGAGATTACTGACTCGTCAAAGTTGAGCTTAAAAGCAGTGATTTTACATATTGGTCATGAGATTCCTTCTGTTCCAGTTGGGAATAGCATGCATATGAAAGTCATACCAAGAAATGAAAATTTCACTAGATGCTATCAAGTATAATGACTCTCAATGTCAGATTGGTGGTGACTTGAAAGTGATTGCACTGCTATTATGTATGCAGTTAGGGTATACTAAAAGTTGCTGATTTCTCTGTGAACGGGATAGCTGAGCCCACGCATCTCATTACAGTAAATATGAATGGACAACCTGGCCGAGCGGTTCTCGGCCCTTTAGTCTGGAAAAGCGCTACCTGTCGCAGGTTCGAATCGTGCGTCTCGCATGGGTATTTGTGATGTCCTTAAGTTAGTTAAGTTAAGTAGTTCTAAGTTCTAGGGGACTGATGACCTCAGATGTTAAGTCCCATAGTGCTCAGAGTCATTTGAACCATCTGAATGGCCAACCAGGAAACCTCTTGAACCAGGTATAAAGAACATTAAGAGTGAACCTTTAGTAGGACTGATGCTATGGGAGCTGGTGTGTTCATTGTAGTTAAAAACTGTTTAAATGCAGCTGAGATCGATACCGGGTCGGACTGTGAGATACTCTGGATAAAGCTGTCAACCGGACAAGGAGTGACCATTGTATTGGCATGTTTTTTATAGACCACCAGCATCTGCAACAAACTTCGCAGAACGTTTCGGGGAAAGTTTTAAGTACGTAGGAAATAAATATCCAAATTATCAATTATTTATAGGTGGAGACTTTAATCTGGCGTCCATTAACTGGGAAAATTACACGTTTATCACAGGGTGCAGAAGCAAAGACTCGTGTGAAGTTATTCTAGGAGCGCTCTCAATATACAACCTTGAGCAATTAGTTAGAAAAGGAGCTCGAGTGGGTTGCCGAAAAACAGAGCTGACCTTTCTGAGGAAGTTAATCTAGAAGAAGGTATTCGCAACCATAAAAAAACTGTAGAATGTTCTTGTTTGAGAGCAAATAAAAGTGTCATTAATGAATATATTCATAGTCAGCTCCAGTTGTTCCATTGTCAGTAGTGACCGTTTACAATGGAACTGAACAAAGAGTTTGGTGACTCAATATACTTCTGCAAAGTAGATTATTTAAGTCAAGAGATATGTCTATGACAATTTTTAGATTTCAAGCTTGCCGTTGTTGAATTTATGAAGGAGAAAGGAATGCAGGAACGAAAATTAGAAGATCCAGAATACATTGCCTACTTGGCATTTTATGTAGACTTGACTTCACACTGCCCACAGTAAAACATTGCAAGGTAACTTTTTTCTGATTTGATGCGACTGCATTTGGAAAGATAAGCGAGTTGTAGCAGGGACACAGTCTGACAAAGAGTCCATTTCCCTAAGCTCACTGCCGTTAAAGAAAACGCGAGCTGTAAAGACTTCATTGTGGCCTTGGAAGAATTACAAAGATAGTTTTATAAAGATTTTGAGGACAGTTTCAATGTTACACCTGTTTCCATGCTGTTTCTGACACCGTTTACGGTTTTAGTTGAAAGCGCCCCTGCGCATATGCCGATATGTTGGATTCCAATTTTTATATTAAAACTGCCCAGGACGTCTACATTGCATTTCTCAGATAGAGTTTTCAAGTCTCCATAATGATATTGCAAATATGCTACAATACTTCGAGCGACATATTTGTATGAAAGAACCTTTTTCTGTTATGAAACTAAATACGTCACGATTACGTGGCAAGTTGAGTGTGAAATTCTGTGAAATTGTCTCTGTGCCGACAGTCTATACCAGATAAAAATTAATATTATGTCTTCAGTGCACCAAAAATAATTAAATAATGCTGAAAATTCGTTTTATTTTTGACCTGTGTTGTTGAGAAATGTGAAATATAAAACTAATAATATGCAGTGCCACTGCTAAACCATTTAAATGCCGAGATCGCAATTTTCCACTTTTCCCCCTCCTTGCCTTCAAGACAGCTCGGCGTGGCAATGGGGGAAACGCGAAGCCAGACTGAGCGATTTGGCCCTTTGGTCCGTTCACGACCCACAGGCTGAAATCTTGGCTGCCCCCCCCCCCCCCCCGTGTGTTTATCAGGTGACTTGTGCTTAGTATCAAACACAAGATAGTGACCTAAGATGGTGGAACTAGCGCAACTTGTAGACGTTGCAGTTTCCATGGCGCTGCAGCCCTCCCGCGCCCACTTCCTTGATGTCTTGACTCATGTGTGTACACAGTCATTTATCAATTGGCTACAAGTGGATCGAAACGCTTAACGTCAGTATAGCGCCTGATGTAGGCTCCTCAGTTATCGTAGATGTAAAACATGTCTGGCAGCGTACAGCGGAGTGGTTCACTGATACAAGGTGGGATGAACTCTTCAGCAAGCTGACATGCAATGAGAATGGCTTGAAAGTCGACTATGACCAATTCCCCTGTGCCATAGGTTCTCCAGCAGCAGCAGCTGTAGCAGTGGAAGCACATACACTGTCAACAGATTTTGGGGTGCAACGGTGAAATCAACATCTCAAGAACCAGCACAGTCTGTATATTTAAGGCCTTCAACAGCAGTGAATTTCTGAAGACTGTATGCTGCAATATGCTATGGTGGGCACATATTAAAGTACACTTCAGTTATGTGTCAGGTGCTTGCAGATATTCAACAAATTTTCTAGTAAAATAGTGGCGTCATCTGTAATTTGCTACAATTTTTGCTGTAGTATGAAAATGTATTGGGGAATTTGTTACTAATTTGCTGTAATAACGTGACATGTGTGACGTAGGTAAATTGTTATAACTTTACTGTAACATGGTGTACTTCGTCACAATTTCACAATAAAAAGGGAATTTTTTTAACGTTGCTGTGTCATGTACAGCTACTCTCAATTTTGCTGTAACATGAATCTTTTATTACGATTTTGCTGTAATATTTGGAATTTGTTACAATTTTACTGTAACCTGGATAGTTGGTAATAGTTTCATTGCAACATGCCAGTAACACACTGCGCTTATACTGAAACATATTGATGTATGCGTTAGAGTGTTATGTGTCCTCCACAGTCATCATAATTTATTTAGAAATCCTGCAGAAATACTTGTTGCGTATAGACTTTTTATGGCTGCATTTACCGTAGACGGTAGCAAGTATTCGTTTCCGATTGGAGCTCAGTCCGCTATAAATGATACACACTCCTGGAAATGGGTAAAAGAACACATTAACACCGTTGTGTCAGACCCACCATACTTACTCCGGACACTGCGAGAGGGCTGTACAAGCAATGATCACACGCACGGCACAGCGGACACACCAGGAACCGCGGTGTTGGCCGTCGAATGGCGCTAGCTGCGCAGCATTTGTGCACCGCCGCCGTCAGTGTCAGCCAGTTTGCCGTGGCATACGGAGCTCCATCTTTAACACTGGTAGCATGCCGCGACAGCGTGGACGTGAACCGTATGTGCAGTTGACGGACTTTGAGCGAGGGCGTACAGTGGGCATGCGGAAAGGCGGGTGGACGTACCGCCGATTTGCTCAACACGTGGGGCGTGAGGTCTCCACAGTACATCGATGTTGTCGCCAGTGCTCGGCGGAAGGTGCACGTGCCCGTCGACCTGGGACCGGACCGCAGCGACGCACGGATGCACGCCAAGACCGTAGGATCCTACGCAGTGCCGTAAGGGACCGCACCACCACTTCCCAGCAAATTAGGGACACTGTTGCTCCTGGGGTATCGGCGAGGACCATTCGCAACCGTCTCCATGAAGCTGGGCTACGGTCCCGTCTTCCGCTCACGCCCCAACATCGTGCAGCCCGCCTCCAGTGGTGTCGCGACAGGCGTGAATGGAGGGACGAATGGAGATGTGTCGTCTTCAGCGATGAGAGTCGCTACTGCCTTGGTGCCAATGATGGTCGTATGCGTGTTTGGCGCGGTGCAGGTGAGCGCCACAATCAGGACTGCATACGACCGAGGCACACAGGGCCAACACCCGGCATCATGGTGTGGGGAGCGATCTCCTACACTGGCCGTACACCTCTGGTGATCGTCGAGGGGACACTGAATAGTGCACCGTACATCCAAACCGTCATCGAACCCATCCTTCTACCATTCCTAGACCGGCAAGGGAACTTGCTGTTCCAACACGACAATGCACGTCCGCATGTATGCCGTGCCACCCAACGTGCTTTAGAAGGTGTAAGTTAACTACCCTGGCCAGCAAGATCTCCGGATCTGTCCCCCATTGAGCATGTTTGGGACTGGATGAAGCGTCGTCTCACGCGGTCTGCACGTCCAGCAAGAATGCTGGTCCAACTGAGGCGCCAGGTAGAAATGGCATGGCAAGCCGTTCCACAGGACTACATTCAGCATCTCTACGATCGTCTCCATGGGAGAATAGCAGCGTGCATTGCTGCGAAAGGTGGATATACACTGTACTAGTGCCGACATTGTGCATGCTCTGTTGCCTGTGTCTATGTGCCTTTGGTTCTGTCAGTGTGATCATGTGATGTATCTGACCCCAGGAATGTGTCAATAAAGTTTCCCCTTCCTGGGACAATGAATTCATGGTGTTCTTATTTCAATTTCCAGGAGTGTAGAAATTTTGTGAACATACGTATTTGATGACATATGAACATTGTACAACACAAAATGATGTAACCACCTCAGATGTAAATATAGAGGGCTGTGATTGGCTGTTGTTGCAAGAGTGGGTTGGGATGAGCAATTGTTCCATTTTGTTTGTTCATCGTTGTAGTATGACGTCGGCAGCATGCTCTCAACTTCAGACCTTACACTCTATGGCCCAGCATGCTTCTATTTGTTCCAAGGATCTTGCTTGAGTCTCGTTTGCCAGTGAGATGCATATTGATAATAGACAATTTTTTATGTACAACTAATAACAGAGGATTGAGATATGTAAACGCTATGTATTTGAAATCAAGTACCATTCTCGAGATTTCCAGAAACTGGAAAAATTCGTCACCAATGAAGTACATAAATATAGTGTCGTCGATATTAAGTACCGATAATCATTTGAAAATATTGTATTATTTCCAATTATTCCGCTGTGTAATTAGCTTATCCGCGTTCCCCCTTGATGACAACACAACTCTTTTCTCTACTACGCTTCCAGGTTTGCAATGACAACATGTGTGATGTGATTTTTGACACATTCTTCACAAGGTTGACTGCTCATGCGTTTTCCAATTTCTTTATAAATGATCCAACATTGCTTGCCTTATTTTGACAACAGACATACTTTTCTCGTGCACGTGACATGAACTGAGGTCAAGGTGCATTTGTGTTCCTAACGATACCATCCACCTGTATACAGCTGTGTGCTCTGATAACAGTTTCAAAGGTCTACAGATCTATTACTTCCTTCCAAACCTTCCATCTGAGTTCCCAGTTCACCTCTACAACATATTCGTGTTATTGAATTGACCTGTTATAATCGTAGTAGCCCATCTCTAAAATCATTTGATGATTCCTATGATGGTTGCTAGACAGCAATACCAAGACGGCGGATGAGTACTCTAGAACTGGCGGCGCTGGCATTCAGTAAGCCTTTTCTTTACAAATGCACCAAATTTCCCAGAACCATTCCCATTAACCTAAGTCCTCCATTCACCTTCACTACTGATTATTTTATGTTTACATCTAACTTCAAGTCGTATATACGTACATAATACACAATCCATCATACAGGACATAGTGGAGGGTACCTTTCACTACTACCAATCTTGTCACTTTCCTTTTCTACTCTGAAATCGAGCAAAGGGATACGGTTACACCGTTCCTTATGGTCGCCGATTTCTCTTGTCTTTGCACTCCTTAAGTGAGATTTATGGTTTCGGGAGTAAACCATTCCATAGTCTGTCGTCCGGCCGTAGTGGCCGTACGGTTCTTGCTTTCTCTGTGAACGGGATAGCTGAGTCCGCGAATCTCATAACAGTAAATATGAATGGCCAACCTGGCAGAGCGGTTCTCGGCCCTTTAGTCTGGAAAAGCGCTACCTGTCGCAGGTTCGAATCCTGCGTCGGGCTTGGATGTGTGTGATGTCCTTAGGTTAGTTAGGTTTAATTAGTTCTAAGTTCTAGGCGACTCACGACCTCAGAAGTTAAGTCGCATAGTGCTCAGAGCCAGTTTTGAACAGTCTGTCGCAAATAACTATTCTCTAAGCCTTATCAGTACATGTGATTCTTCAGTCTCTCTCGGTGTATTTGTTGATCGAACAATCCAAGGGTGTACTGCCGGTTCATAGTGTCCAACGAGCACAATATTTCCGCGATCAGGCATGTCGCCATCGCCATGTGCGGTGACGAACTGACATCCTGAGAGCTTTGGCCGATTAATATCCGTTGCTCCGCGAGCCCCTCCGTCCGCGGTTCGCAGCAGCGGCCGCGTGTCGGCGTTGGCAGTCTATGACCACCCTGGTCGCCATATAGTTTTTACCCTGAGAATCATCTTAATTAATCTCAATGCTGGTTTCCAAGCGGTGCTAAGATTACAGTCGCTTATCAACACAGTTTCGATAACAAAACATCTACACGTCTCAGGATATCTTCGCTGTCCAATCAAATAGTATCCCGATTCAAATGGTGTGGGAAGTTCATGTTTAGATGTAGTTTCATGAGTTACGGTATGGAATGGTGTATAGCATGTGTCATTGGCACAGTCCAATGCAGAGGCTTAGGTGGTAGCCGCTTGGTGCTTCCAGAAACGTCCGTGGGCCGCTAATGTCCACGACGTCACGAAATTTCATGATTGGGGCAGATCTTCAAAAAATCATATCCCGCTACACACAAACGGTGACCCTCGAATCTGTTTGGCCTCCATGCAGTGAAAACCTAGAAATATGCACTGAAGAGCCAAAGATACTGGTCCACCTGCATAATATAGTGTAGGGCTCCCGCGAGCACGTAAAACAGCCGCAACAAGACTAGACATGGATTCTACTGATGTCTGAAGTAATGCTGGAGGGAATTCACACCATAAATTCTGACAGGTGGTCCCTAAATCCGTAAGAATACGAGGAGGCGGAGATCGCTTCTAAACAGCCCGTTGCAAGGATCCCAGGTATGCTCAATAACGTTCATGTCTAAGGCGTTTGGTGGCCAGCAGAAGTGTTTGAATTCCTAAAAGTTCTCCTGGAGCCACTCTGTAGCACTTCTAGACATGTGGGGTGTCGTATTATTATTCGGGAATTGTCCAAACCGTCGGAATGCACAATGGACACGAATGGATGCAGGTCATCAGACACGATGTTGGCGTACTTGTCACCTGTCTGAGACATACCTAGACGTATCGGGGGTCCCATATCGTACCAAATGCACACGCCTCCACCAGCTTCAACAGCCCCTTCTGATATTCAGGGTCCATGGACTTATGAGGTCGTCTCCGTACACGTACACATCCATCCGCTAGATATAACTTGAAACGAGACTCATCCGACCAGGCAACATTTTTCCAGTCAACAGTACAATGACGGTGTTGACGGGCCCAGGCGAGGCATACAGCTTTGTGTCGTGCAGTATCAAGGGTACACGAGTGGGCCTTCGGGTCAGAAAGTCCCCATTGATGATGTTTCGTTGAATCGTTCGCAACTTGTTATGGCCCAGCTTTGAAATCAGCAGCAATTTGCGGAAGGGTTGCACTTCTGTGACGTTGGTCCCGTTCTTGCAGGATTTATTCCGGCCCCAGCGATATCGGAAATTTTATGTTTTCGGATCCTTGATATTCATGGTACACTCATGAAATTGTCATACGGGAAAATCCCCACTTCATCGCTTCCTCGGAGGTGCTGTCTTAACGCTCATGGACCAACTATAACACCACCTTCAAACTCACTTAAATCTTGGCAATCTGATGTTGTAGCAGCATCTATTTCACAATTGTGCCGGACACTTGTTGTCTTATGTAGGCGAACGCAGCGCCATATTCCACCTGTTTGAATATCTCTGTATTTGAATACACATTCCTATACCAGTTTCTTCGGCGCTTCAGTGAATATATTGAACTACTTTCTTATGTTGAAGTGTCAATAACGTCAATAGGTATAGATTTCCTCATATTCCTCCAGAAATGTTGGCTGTTGCTCAGTTTTAGGACTGGAACACGATAAATGCATCTAATTAAAGGCATTAAGTGGTTTAATATGTTAGCTTTAAACTGAATAGTTAAAATCATATTGTCAAAAATATTCATCAGGTTCAGTCACGACAGTGATTATATTTTCGTGCCAAAGGCGAGTAAGATGGAGGCAGCCACTGACGAATCTTGTGGTTTGTCAGGCTGGAATCTACCTGGGTCGTCGATCTGCCACTGACGAGAGCTCACTGATGTTATAAGGCCCATATACCAGTGGAATGATAGGCCACTGATGGCAGACAACACTTCGTGTCAGGCTATAGAGTCACCAGCACACATGTAGTATCTTGCAGCATCTGTGTGCGTGCGCTAGGAGCTCTCACTGGCCTGAAGGACTCGTGGTGTTGGGAGCTTTGGTGCCCTCCCCAGTGCATCCTGCGTTTGCTTCAATCAAGGCACAGTTGCCCTTCTCGTACTACACACGCACACACACACACACACACACACACACACACACACACACACACACGCGCGCGCGCGCGCGCGCGCCTGGTTTCTACTATAAATGTTTACTAAGGGCAAATCAGGTCGCATCATTGGCATGTGGAATCAGAGAAAAAAACATGCAAGCTGTGTCTGTGAACTATAATATCAGAGGATGTGTAGAAAATTGTTTAGATGCCATTTAAGTCTTAGGGCTACTGTATTTTTGAATATCCCACCATTTAGATATAGGACAGGGCACTATGGTGGAATCAGATGCCATGGGGGTCTGAGACCTCAGAGGGAATGGAGTGATAGGGAAGGGTGGTGGAAGGAAGGGGTTGTGGGTGGAAGGATATGTAGGAAGTGAAATGTGGCAAAATCGCATTGTTATGACATCACGGTTCTTCCGAAAATGCTGACAGCGCTGAAACGGGATAGGAACAAATGTCATGAGACTCACACTTTGGTTTCAGAAAGTATTATCCACAGAAAAACCAGTTCATTCTTGGACATAGTAAAAGGGTTTGATATTATGGAACACTGCTGCAAATGTTGGAACATTTCGACCAAAGTAAGAAAGAATTTTCAGGGGAAAAGGCTAACGACCTTGCTGCAGTGGTAACACCGGTTCCCGTCAGATCACGGAAGTTAAGCGCTGTTTGGCTTGGTTAGCACTTGGATGGGTGACCATCGGTCTGCCGAGCACTGTTGGCAAATGGGCTGCACTCAACCCTTGTGAGGCCAACTGAGGAGCTATTTGTTTGAGAAGTGGCGGTTCCGGTCTCGTAAAGTGACATACGGCCGGGAGAGGATGGTTTCCATGCTAGAGAGCATTTATTCAATCATACTTTGTTAGAGAGACAGCTGTGTAATCCGCTCTGTACCGTGGAGCCACAGTTACATTATGCATGGTTTCCTCCTAGAGGTTGGTAGTGTTCCTCATACGTTATGCGTCCTCTTGTGGTATAGTAACTGCTAATCGTGTGTCCGATTCATTTCTCTTGCTGACTCACCTTGTAGTGGATGTGATACAGCGTTGTGCACAGCGGTTCTGTATTCGAATCGAGAGCTTGCCGGCATTATGTTTACTTACGGAAAAGCAAATGGCAAAAGGCGGCCGACAGCAACTACAGCATTCAATGTTTGCAATAGTGTTTGGCCGTATGTCTGATACAGGGTCGTTTCAGGAAGAAGCAAATTATGAAGGACGTACCCAAAATGTTTTGGCACCAGACTTGGAGGAAAGTACGATTAATACTGTGGAATGGGATCACCATGTCAGTACCAGGAGTCGGCCCCCCAGTATAGCGTGAGCCAGACGACAATGAGGAACATTCTCCATGACAATTGTTATTATCTTTATCACTTACAGCGTGTGCAGGCTTTCCACGTCGGGAGCAGTTTTGTCATTGGTTTCTTGATTAGGTAACCACGATTCCGCGATTTGTATCATCCATCATAATCACAGATAAAGCCACCTTTATACAGATTGGCATCTTCACCTTCCGTAACAGTCATCTGTGGAATATTATGCAGAAACCCCATGTTATGGTGACAGCGAATCATCAGCATCGGTGTAGCCAGAAAGTGTGGGCTGGGATAATTGGTGACCGTATTTTGGTAGCAGTCTTTCTTCCACGTCGCGTAACAGGCCGGCGATCTTGCGAGTTACCTTGCCACCCCTAGTGAAAGAAGTGCCATTGGCTGCTACATGATTATACTCCAGCATACTTCGCCGTTAACGTCCGGACGCATCTCAATCGCGTCTTCCCTGGTCGATGGATCTGACGAGGAGGCTCAGTTAGGTGGCCTGCTCTTTCACCGGATCTCCACCCGTGGGATTTCTGGGTATGGGGTCAGAACAGTGTCAAAGGCAGCATGAATACGCTTCTCCAGTGTCTCCACATCTGGAATGGGCTCTGCATACATGACACCTTTAAAATGGTGCATACACGACGTCTTCGAGATGGCCATTGTATGGCTGCTACATTATTATACTCCAGCATACTTCGCCGTTAACGTCCGGACGCATCTCAATCGCGTCTTCCCTGGTCGATGGATCTGACGAGGAGGCTCAGTTACGTGGCCTGCTCTTTCACCGGATCTCCACCCGTGGGATTTCTGGGTATGGGGCCATCTCGAAGACATCGTGTATGCACCATTTCAAAGGTGTCATGTATGCAGAGCCCATTCCAGATGTGGGGACACTGGAGAAGCATATTCATGCTGCCTTTGACACTGTTCAGAAGCAGTCTGGCCGGTGTGAACATGTGAGACAGAACATGCTTCAGCGCGTACGCACATGCGTTGAGGCACATGAAAACTAATTTCAAACATGCTTCAACTGTGGCCGTGTGGTACAGCGTGTATTAGACCACAGTCTCTGCAGCAATGTACGATTGAACACAGAGTATCTAGCATGGAAACCATGTATTTCGAGACATAAGCTGATTAGACCCTTTTTGTTCCGTCTGTCATCGATCAACTCAAAGTTTGTACACGGTGAAAAAATCACCCTGTATATCTATCCAGCTGTTTATATTTCTTATACAAATGTATGTATATGAACCACCTAAAAGTTGCACCGCAAATATTGTGGAAATGGAAATGTTAGTGATGTTAGCCAATAAAGAGATTGTAGTAATACCTATAAAATGTATTTTTTATGCGAACATGCCTGTCAACATGAGCAAACCAAAAATAGGGTAGATTAGGATGTCAGTGATTTTTGTTGTAGGATTCTAGTGAGAATCGTTTACGAGATATCGTAGGTTGAAAAGTTCCCAAACGGACACTTGTACAATGCCTGTGCTAGCACATTCCAAAGAACAACACAAGTGCATACACCAATTATGTGGATTCTGACCAGTAGCGATACAATGGAATACCAGAGGTTGTGGTCAAAATGACCACCAGCAGCGACAATATACGATTACAGTCTCCAATTGAATGACTACTTGCACACCTGCCAGCATTTCAGTGGAGATGTCCTATTAGGCTGCAGTAATACGTCGTTGCATATCATCGGAAATAGTTGGTATATCCTTGTAAACAGCGTCTTTAAGCTTTCCCCACAGAAAAGAGTCTACAGGTGTCAAATACGGGTAATGGGCCTGCACAAGGTACAGGTCCTCTGCTTCCATTTCAACGATTAGGAACCATTTCGTGAAGACGTGCTACAGTACTTGGTGCAGTATGTGCTGGATACCCATCACGTTAGTACCACAGGTTCCTCCTAGTCCACAGAGGAACGTCTTCTAGCATCCGTGGAAGACGGTCTGTTAGGAGGTTGCGGTACTTTTACTCGTTACGTGTTACATATACAGGGTGTTTCAAAAATGACCGGTATATTTGAAACGGCAATACAAACTAAACGAGCAGCGATAGAAATACACCGTTTGTTGCAATATGCTTGGGACAACAGTACATTTTCAGGAGGACAAACTTTCGAAATTACAGTAGTTACAATTGTCAACAACAGATGGCGCTGCGGTCTGGCAAACTCTATAGTACATTTTCCACATATCCACCATGCGTAGCAATAATATGGCGTAGTCTCTGAATGAAATTACCCGAAACCTTCGACAACGTGTCTGGCGGAATGGCTTGACATGCAGATGAGATGTACTGCTTCAGCTGTTCAATTGTTTCTGGATTCTGGCGGTACACCTGGTCTTTCAAGTGTCCCCACAGAAAGAAGTCACACGGGTTCATGTCTGGCGAATAGGGAGGCCAATCTACGCCGTCTCCTGTATGTTTCGGATAGCCCAAAGCAATCACACGATCATCGAAATATTCATTCAGGAAATTAAAGACGTCGGCCGTGCGATGTGGCCGGGCACCATCTTGCATAAACCACGAGGTGTTCGCAGTGTCGTCTAAGGCAGATTGTACCGCTACAAATTCATGAAGAATGTCCAGATAGCGTGATGCAGTAATCATTTCGGATCTGAAAAATGGGCCAATGATTCCTTTGGAAGAAATGGCGGCCCAGACCAGTACTTTTTGAGGATGCAGGGACGATGGGACTGCAACATGGGGCTTTTCGGTTCCCCATATGCGCCAGCTCTGTTTATTGACGAAGCCATCCAGGTAAAAATAAGCTTCGTCAGTACACCAAATGCTGCCCACATGCATATCGCCGTCATCAATCCTGTGCACTATATCGTTAGCGAATGTCTCTCGTGCAGCAATGGTAGCGGCGCTGAGGGGTTGCCGCATTTGAATTTTGTATGGATAGAGGTGTAAACTCTGGCGCATGAGACGATACGTGGACGTTGGCGTCATATGGACCGCAACTGTTACACGGCGAACGGAAACCCGAGGCCGCTATTGGATCACCTGCTGCACTAGCTGTGCGTTGCCCTCTGTGGTTGCCGTACGCGGTCGCCCTACATTTCCAGCACGTTCATCCGTCACATTCCCAGTCCGTTGAAATTTTTCAAACAGATCCTTTATTGTATCGCTTTTCAGTCCTTTGGTTACATTAAACCTCCGTTGAAAACTTCGTCTTGTTGCAACAACACTGTGTTCTAGGTGGTGGAATTCCAACACCAGAAAAATCCTCTGTTCTAAGGAATAAATCATGTTGTCCACAGCACACTTGCACGTTGTGAACAGCACATGCTTACAGCAGAAAGACGACGTACAGAATGGCGCACCCACAGACTGCGTTGTCTTCTACATCTTTCACATCACTTGCAGCGCCATCTGTTGTTGAAAATTGTAACTATTGTAATTTCGAAAGTTTGTCCGCCTGAAAATGTACTGTTGTCCCAACCATATTGCAACAAACGGTGTATTTCTATCGCTGCTCGTTTAGTTTTTATTGCCGTTTCAAATATACCGGTCGTTTTTGAAACACCCTGTATGAAACACGGGCCCATGATCTGACTGTTCACTATCCCACACCACTCGTCTACACTCCATGAACGCTGAGGTCCTAGCTGACGAAGATAATGGGGATTGCCAGCACACTAGTACTATTTGTTTCGGCGGTTTGCGTGCCACTGATTGGTAAAACTGGACAAGATAAATGTTACCTCGGGAGTATCCTGTCTTAGTTGCCGTGTACAGGAGTTAACACAATTCTCATAATCGTTTCCACGCAGCTCTAGATGGAGAGAGATGTGACAGTAATGAAACCTATGTCGATGGAGAATGCGTAGGACATTTTCTGACTCATGTCATGTCCTCATGCGATTATGTGAAAAATAATGTGTAGACCAACAGGAGCAAGGACATTAATTTCCCCCTCTTCTCTTGTTACTTTCTTCTTTCTATTACACTGTCTAGGTGTTCCACTACCACTTTCAATTAACCGGTTGAAGACGTTGATAATAGGTGAGATATTTGACGTCTGTAGGCATATCTTGCCACATACACCGTACGAGAACGAACTGCGTTCTCTTTGCACTCTCCGTACACCTAGAGCCTCTCGGCTTCTTCTACATTGGTAAATCCCATCGTCCACTCACGACCTACTGCTTGGCGTAACACGCACTACGTGATTCGCAGGTCACAGTGCGTCCAAGGAACACGCAGGCACACTGTAAGCAAACGTGACAACACCGTACGTAGCAACTACGCTGATTGAGTGGCACACTGCAATGGGAAGAAAGGAAAGAAGCCGGTGCAACACTTACGTAAAAGCAACGACTTGATGTGTAAAGTGTGCTATCTGCAAATTTAGACTCTTATTCGCTCCGCTACTCATCTTTAGTAGACGGCACATTAATCCCAAATAACAGATTAACGTATTACAACAATAAAATGGTATGGATAGAATTTCAAACACTGGCCTGTTACACAAGTGAAATACCGTTGTCCGAAAGCCGGCCGCGGTGGCCAAGCGGTTCTAGGCGCTTCAGTCCGGAACCGCGCGACCGCAACGGTTGCAGGTTCGAATCCTGCCTCGGGTATGGATGTGTGTGATCTCCTTAGGTTAGTTAGGTTTAAGTAGTTCTAAGTTCTAGGGAACTGATGGCCTCAGATGTTAAATCCCATAGTGCTCAGAGCCATTTGAACCCAACCGTTGTCCGAAGGATGTCAAACAGTCTTTAAAGTCGACCATTTGTAGATATTCAAGTGATAAATTTCCTAATGTGCTAGCATGATCACCCTGGTAAATTAGTTTCAAAATTGAAAACGAATTGCGCTTTTGTGAAAATTTTTCTTCGCCTCAATCCCTGTTTCTGCAACGAATGCTAAACAAAAATGTTCTTTACACAGTTATGGTTATTTACAACAGTGTTCACTCACGAAATGCCGCATAATTAATGCATCCTTAAGTTACAACAAAGCAGTCTTACTATCTCGTTATCATCTTTTTGTTATTGGTGTATCGTAGTAGGCGATGACTCAAAGTCGTCGTCAAAAGTGTTAATTGTTCCTAGACCCTCTTAATAAAGAATACAGGTTTAAATCAGTCTTGTAAAATTTAATAACTCAAATAAAGTTCTTTTTCCAAGTCGCAGTAACAAAAGGAAGAAAAGGGAAAGAAGTAAGCAGCCTAATAGATTTCTGCACAATGTATAGTTTAACCATCGCTAACATATGGTTTGAGAATCATGAGAGAACAATGTATACGTAGAAGAGACTTGGAGACACTGGAAAGTTTCAGATTAATTGTATAATCAAAAAACAGAGATTCTGGAGCCGCATTCGAAACTGTAAGATATTTCTACGTCCAGATGCTGGCTCTGTCCATAGTTTATTGGTTATAATTTGTATATTAAAACTGGAGATATTCAAAGAAGGCAGGAAATTAAGAAGAAGTAAGCTGGATAAGTTGAAAGAACCACAGGTTGTTGACAGTCTCAAAGGAAGCATTAGACCAGGGATCTCCTAACCTTTTAGTCCCCGGGCCACATTGACTCCTCCACGAAGTCATAAGGGCCAAGATTTACCTAGTGGGATTAAAGCACCCTAGCTCTCCATGATCACCGTAATGTAATGCTAAAGGAATGATGAAATTGCAAAAATCTAAGGTTGTGGGAATAGCCAGCACTAAAACGAACTACGATTTTTATTTAATTACATAATTTTGGTTGGTGGACTTACCTGACCGAAATTTTGGCGTATTTTATTCTGGTGAATTACACCGACAAAAAAGTATGTCACTGCACATTCTTCACGAAAGCGTCCTGCAAAGCTAACGAAATCTCAAAATCATTGTTTGCAACACTATTACTGTGGGACATAACAGAGGTAGAGTATGTCAACGCATTGTTATTTCAAGCGGCGCAACAATAAGTTTAGTTATGTAGTCTTGTAGCGAGTAGCATAGCAAATGTCGCGGTGTATTGGTCGCGATAGGGCTCGAAACTCAATTGTTGGCAGTATAGGTACCATCTCAATTATTTGGCGGGCCGGGTATCAGGGATGTCCGACCAGCTAACGCGGGCCGGTTTGCTGGCCCTCGCGGACCGGTTTCGGCCCGTGGGCCGTAGTTTGGAGACCCCTGCATTAGACTGACTGAATCAGGAGGACAGGAATACAATAGAAGACGAGAACTTTCAGATATGGAACACTGAAGGCAGCAGATGATCAATCAGATGAGACAACAATGTTTAGAAGAAACTTTTGAACAACATATGAGATACTGAATTTAACTGATAAAGGGAGAAGATGTAAAAAAAAAAAAAATGCAGCACTTGTAACAAGCGAAAGGGAATTCAGACGACTAAAAAGTGTGACTGATAGAATGTGAAAAAAGGTTAGTGAGTATTAGCTTGACGACAAATGGAAGTCAATACAAACATGTATCTCTACGGTCAATACAGACACTACCTACAGGAAAATTAATGGCGCCCATGGAGAAAAGAGAAGCAGCTGCATTAATAGCAAGAGCGCAAGTCGGAAATCAGTACGAAGCAAAGAAGGGAAAGGGAAAAGTTTTACTATACATTTGGAGTGGCTATGCTAGGAAAATTAACTTGAAGGGCATGTTATAGAAAGAACAGACAAAGTAGATCAATAAGAGATGGGGGATATGATACTGCAATAAGAATTTGGCGGATCATTTAAAGACGTAAGTCGTAACAAGGCCCTCTAATAGGCGATATTCTCTTTGAACTATTTATACCATTGGGAGAGCGAGTTACGATAAAATTGTTGAACTAGGTGTGTACGATGCATGAGACAGAGGAAAATACCCTTATACTTCAAGAAGAATGTAATAATTTCAATTCTAAAAATAACAGGTAATGACAGATATGAATATTATCGAAGTATCAGTTTAATTGACAATGGTTGAATAATATTGACACGAATTACTTACAGAAGAAAGAAAAAACTTGTAGGAGAGAACATCAGTGAACATAATTTAGGATTGCATAGAAATTTAGGAACACATGAGGCCATACTGACCATACCAAATTTCTCAGAAGACAGGTTAAAAAAGACAAACCTAAGCTTGTAGCATTTTTAGATCTAGAGAAAGATTTTGAAAACATAGTCTAAAATAATATCCTTGAAATTACGAATGTATCACGGGTAAAATACAGGGACCGAAGGTTTATAAGTAACTTGTAAAATACCCGACAGCAGTTCTAAAAATCTAAGTGTGTGAAAAGGAAGCGGAGGTAAAGATGGGGGTGACTCAAGGTTGCAGCCATCCCCAGCGTTATTCAATGTGCACGTTTAGAGAGACGTAAACGGAACTGAAGAAAATTTTGAAAAAGGGATAAAAGTTCGGGAAGAAGAAATACACACTTTGAGGTTTGCTGTTAACATTTCAATTCCGTGAGACTTGAAAAAGCACATGAACAGAAGTGACTGTGTCTTGAAAGGAGTATGTAAGGTGGACATCAACATAAGTAAAACAAGCATAACGGAATCTAGCCCGATTAAATCAGGTGACGTTGAGGGAACTAAATGAAGCTACCCAGTCTGTCAATGTGCAGGAATGGGTTTATTAATATCGAAATTAAATTTAATAGTTAGGAAACGTTTTCCGAAGATACACTCCTGGAAACTGAAATAAGAAACTGTGAATTCATTGTCCCAGGAAGGGGAAACTTTATTGACACATTCCTGGGGTCAGATACATCACAGGATCACACTGACAGAACCACAGGCAAATAGACACAGGCAACAGAGCATGCACAATGTCGGCACTACTACAGTGTATATCCACCTTTCGCAGCAATGGCCTTGCTGGCCAGGGTAGTTGACTTACACCTTCTAGAGCACGTTGGGTGGCACGGGATACATGCCGACGTGCATTGTCCTGTAGGAACAGCAAGTTCCCTTGCCGGTAGAAGGATGGGTTCGATGACGGTTTGGATGTACCGTGCACTATTCAATGTCCCTTCGACGATCACCAGAGGTGTACGGCCAGTGTAGGAGATCGCTCCCCACACCATTATGCCGGGTGTTGGCCCTGTGTGCCTCGGTCGTATGCAGTCCTGATTGTGGCGCTCACCTGCACGGCGCCAAACACGCATACGACCATCATTGGCACCAAGGCAGAAGCGACTCTCATCGCTGAAGACGACACGTCTCCATTCGTCCCTCCATTCACGCCTGTCGCGACACCACTGGAGGCGGGCTGCACGATGTTGGGGCGTGAGCGGAAGACTGCCTAACGGTGTGCAGGATCGTAGCCCAGCTTCATGGAGACGGTTGCGAATGGTCCTCGCCGATACCCCAGGAGCAACAGTGTCCCTAATTTGCCGGGAAGTGGCGGTGCGGTCCCCTACGGCACTGCGTAGGATCCTACGGTCTTGGCGTGCATCCGTGCGTCGCTGCGGTCCGGTCCCAGGTCGACGGGCACGTGCACCTTCCGCCGACCACTGGCGACAACATCGATGTACTGTGGAGACCTCACGCCCCACGTGTTGAGCAATTCGGCGATACGTCCACCCGGCCTCCCGCATGCCCACTATACGCCCTCGCTCAAAGTCCGTCAACTGCACATACGGTTCACGTCCACGCTGTCGCGGCATGCTACCAGTGTTAAAGACTGCGATGGAGCTCCGTATGCCACGGCAAACTGGCTGACACTGACGGCGGCGGTGCACAAATGCTGCGCAGCTAGCGCCATTCGACGGCCAACACCGCGGTTCCTGGTGTGTTCGCTGTGCCGTGCGTGTGATCATTGCTTGTACAGCCCTCTCGCAGTGTCCGGAGCAAGTATGGTGGGTCTGACACACCGGTGTCAATGTGTTCTTTTTTCCATTTCCAGGAGTGTATTTGTCTAGATCGCTGACCAAACGGAAGTGAAACGCGGACGAAAAGGAGCTTGGTAAAGAACGAGGAGGAAGAGGAGAAGGTGGAGGAGATGAGAGTTAGACGTCGCGTCGAGGACGAGGTCATTAGAGACGGAGCACAAGCTGGAATTAGGGAAGTGTGGGGAAGGTGATCAGCCGTGTTTTTCAAAGCAACCACCGCGACGTTTGCCTAAAGCGCTTTAGGGAATTCACGAAAAATCTAAATCAGATTGACCGGACACGAGTTTGAATCGTTCTCCTCCGCAATGCGACTCGAGTGAACGGGATTTCAAATAAAAAAATGTGACCCTCAACAACGTACCCTAAGACTCAGAGTTAAAATGTTAAACGTTTTGGCTGGTTTAGTTGTCTAGGGGCTGGGATACGTATTTGCCACATTACAAGCCAAATACTGCAGATTCTACGGTATACAATATGAATATACAAATGAATCTAATGGTCGAAGGTACCATAACTTGGCAATTTCGAATTTTACATGCAACATAGATGTCTATAACTGAAAGATTGTAACTAAATAAAACTTGCAGGTACTATTTTTAACGACTTTCAATTATGAATGTGATAGCTTAAGTACCCTTAAAAACGCCGTCTATTACTGCAAAACAGTTATTGGTGTCGATGGTCCAGCAATTAAATAAAATGTAAATTGAATAGCAGGGAAACAATAGGTTCCTACTTCACGTAAATAGTTAGGAACAATAACACAGCTCACGAGATATTCACTTCTAACCGCCTACTACGTCTTCACAGCAGAAGCCACGGAAACCTCACAAGTGCACACTAGTCGGTACCCCGCGCAGACTGCCCAACACTATCCAAGTATTTGTTACGACCGTCCGTCGCACTTCCCATCCACCACTGCCCGTGCTGTGCGACCGTCCGCTTCGCTATCTTGTTCGGTGCTCCCCATGTCCTGTGCGACCCAGTGCTCCTCCCCTACTTCCATACAGCCTCTCCATATTTCGGTAGTCGCCTACCGTAGTAACGAGTACTGTGATTGGCTAGAGCGGTCCAGCCATGTCTCCAAGCCAACGCACACTCACAAACATATTGAAACACATACGAAATACTGAATTTACATTTAAATAAGTTGAAAGTAAATAAATATTCCTATGGCTGGACCATAAACACGCTCTAACATCCATTATTAAATACATAAACAAATTAAATAAACATATATCAAAGGAATAGAAGAAAAAGAAGGCCAGTAATCGTTCTTACATTTAACCTGAGGTTACACTATAATGATCGCACTATTGATGTAATAAAAATCTCTATAAACTACTGGTAAGTTAAAATAAGAGGCGATTCATTGTTTTCAGGATTGCCCGAATGAAGTAGTCTTTGTAAATCATTAAAGAATTTTACGAAGTGAGTCAAAGGTTGCTCTTCCTTCCATAATGAAGGAGTTGTAATTTCGTGCTTCTTAATGTCCACAAAGAGTTTCATTATTTGTCAAATCTAAAAGTGCTGTTGCAGTTATGTATTCCTCCTCGTTATAAGCGCCGGTGATCCATATTGAATTTTAGTGGTTGGGGATAACTAAGGGATTGCGTAAGGCTTAATTTAGCTCCAGGTATTCCCGAGTATGATCGCCAGAATTGTCCCTAGGCGGAGCGCAGCGAGATTTGCATAGAGTGATTGAGGTCATCCAAGGAGGACGTAAATCAGGAATGCGGGACGCGGGCCATCAGGGAGCCAGACACTACGGAAATCTGACATTTAAACTCCGCGTCAGGTGGATTACTAATGTTTGACGGGGCAACTTCTAAGTGCATTAAACAGATGAAGCTCTAAGAAGGGAGTAGGCCTAATTCAGTGTTTACCATTATTCAGAAGTGAATTAAGCTCAACTTCTCTGTAACTAAAGAGAAATAGCGTCCGTATTAAAAACGGCGAGTGATTTCCTCCTCACAGATCATTAATTTTTAAACATAAGAATCGAAATGCAGTACATCACTTGAGGTTTCTCTTACAGAACTGCTTTTTATGTTTATAATTTTCACTGTATCGAATGATATGAATATAGTTAAAGCTTATACACATATGTAGCTTAAAAACGCATAAAGTATGAACTCAGTTAAAATACCCTATCTGACAAAAGAAGTGGAGCACGCCGAATGGAAGGAGGAAATGAAATGAAACTTCACGGTCTGAAAGGATATGTGACGTTATTTTAGTGATCACAATATCGAACTAAATTTGTAAAAACTTTGAGTATGAGTACAATTACCAGTATGACACTACATCCACTCTGTCCTTCATGTCATTAAGTCTTTGTATTTTCTCCTGAAGCAAGCTGCCCCACAACTGTTGTGACTGGTCCTTCAGATCCTCAGTACTGACAAAGTTGATGTCCGAGGAGGTCCCTGATATGTCCTGTTGGGTCAGATCGTGGGCTCTATCTTGCCATGGGAGTACCTCAACATCACGCAGGCAGTTTACTGAGACACATTCCATACGTCGATGTATTTGTCCTCTTGAAAAATGCCACCACGTTACTGTTGCATTTCAGTTAACACATGAAGACGCAGTATGTTCGTGACGTAGCGGCGTACCGCCGGAGTTCTCTCAATCACTACCAAATAAGACCTGATCTTATACCCGATGGCTTATGACACCATGACGTCGGGAGAAACGCCGCTGAGTCATACAAAACATTGGACGAATGCAGCCTCTTCCGTCATCGTCCTCCCCCCTCCCCCCACACACACACTCACTGACGATGTCCGTAGCTCGTTGTCTGGTGGCTAGCATTGCTACGTGTGTATCATGGGTTCTCGGGTTCGATTCCTGGCCGGGTTGGGGATTTTCTCTGCACGGGAACTAGGTACTTGTGTTGTCATCATCATCATCCTCATCATTTATTTATTTATTTATTTCATTGACAGTACAGGGTAAGGTGGGTTGGATGCTTCCGAATTTAACAGCATAGACTTCTCATTGTTACAATCTTATTAGTATACAGGTGTTAATGTTTTTTAAAAAAATAATATTCGTGCCAGTGGCTGGACTGGACTGTGTAAAATAAACTGGACTGTGCAAAATTGGGATTTTGTACGGGCGCTGATGACCGAGCAGTTGGACGCCCCCAAACCAAACATCATCATCACGCTCTGATGATAGTCATCCAGGGTAGTTCAGAACCGCAATTTATCGTTGGACACATTGTGACGCCATTTCCGCCTCACAGTCAGAGCACCACTCCAGACGTAGCCGTTTGGGTTGTGCTTATAACAGCAGCCATTACATGGGAGGGCATTACTGGCGCAGGTGTGAGGGGAATAAGGTCCGTTTGCTGCACAACAAGGCGATCGTGCCTTCTGGTGATCGACCGCAGTCTTAACGACGAGTATTCCTGGACTCACGTTCCCATGCGTCCGGAATCGGCCAAATGTCACAACGAACGCCCCAGAAATCTGGATGGTGTAAGATTCGACCAGATGGCAAAATGGAAACCCACAATGAGGCCACTTTCAAAATTCGTCAGGCGCTAACAAACATGTATCATATGACTTTGTGGCATCACCGTGTCCTTCACAGTGATCACTCACCATGTGACACTATTCATTCCCCTTTTACAATTTACGAGACCCTGTAACCAAACTAAAGACGAACAACACTGATGCACTGGTGCACACTAATGGTTCTAACTGTCACAGGGAGTTGCAAATATAATCATTTATAAACCCGCTGCTTGTTGGTACGTGTAGAAGCTACATTCACGCCTGATCATGCATTCTGAATACTGCACTTTGTTTCTCAGGTTGTGTCCAGCTCTCTGTCACACATCCTAAATCAAATTCTGACACGCAGCTTCACTACAAATTAATCTTTCAAAACCTTTACTTTTTCTAAAACATATTTAAAACGTAGGTAAATTAACAGAGCAGATCCTAAAATAACAACACAGGAATCTGTGGGCGTCTGATCATTTGATAAAAACATGGACAATCAATCTATGCGGTTAACACGTTCACAATCACTATCTTGTATTACTGAGAGTAGTTCGGACAATTCACAGTATATTACAAGTAGTATCACATACATCTCATGATATCCTACAAGATGGGACATACCTGCCGATAAACCAAACTGCGCTGTCTTATCTGACAAGTAATTTATTTTTCTTTATTCTTCTTTTCCTTCAGTGTTTCTTCGCCTGTGGAAAGATTCATTAATGACGGAAAAGCATTCATTCGTGACATGAAGAAAATTTCATTTTGTATCTATGGCCGGACACCTTTCTTATCCTGTAAGGCTAAACTACACGCAGACCAATGGTTTCTAATCCTACGATTGTAGTTCAATATTGTTGATTCACAACCCTGCCTCTTAACGTAGCAATCTTCGAGTGAATTTGTACAAAAAAATTCTACCTTTTCCGTGTTCCTTTTCTAAAATTAACTCTATAGTTATTGATATGCACTGACGAAACAAAGAAATTGGTATACCTGCCTAATATCGTATAGGACCCCCACGAGCATGCAGAAGCGCTGCAGTATGCCGTGGCATGGACTCGACTAACGTCTAAAGTAGTGCTGGAGGTAATTAACAACATGAATCCTGCGGGGGTGCCATTAAATCCGTAGGTGTAACAGGAGATGGAGATCTCTTCTGAACAGAACGTTGCAAGACATCTCGGATATGCTCAATATTCTTCGTGTCAGGGGAGTTTGGTGGCCGGCAAAAGTGTTTAAATTCAGACGTGTGTTCCAGGAACCACCCTATAGCAATTCTGACGTGTGGGGTGTCGCATTGTTCTGCTGGAATATCCCAAGTTCGTCGGAATGCACAATGGACATGAATGGATGCTGGTGATCAGACAGGATGCTTACGTACGTGTCACCTGTCAGAGTCGTATCTAGACGTATCAGGGGTCCCATACCACAACAACTGCACACGCCGCACACCGTTACAGACTCTCCTCCAGCTTGATCAGTCCCCTGCTGACATCCAGGGTCCATGGATTCATGAGGTCGTCTCCATACACGTACACTTCCATCCGCTCGATGCAATTCGAAACGGCACTCGTCCGACCAGGCAACATGTTTCCAGTCAATCAACAGTCCAATGTCGATGTTGGCGGTCCTAGGAGAGGAGTAAAGTTCTGTGTCGTGCGGTCATCGAAGGTACACGAAAGGGGCTTCGTCTGAGAAAGCCCATATCGATGACGTTTCGTTGAATGGTTCGTACGCTGACACGTGTTGATGGTCCAGCATTGAAATCTGCAGCAATTTGATGAAGAGTTGTACTTCTGTTACGCTGAACTATTCCTTCAGTCGTCGTTGGTTCTTGCAGGATCTTTTTATAACCGCAGCGATATCGGAGATTTGATATTTTACCAGATTCCTGACGTACACGGTACATTCGTGAGATGATCGCACGAGAGAATCGCCACAACATCGCTACCTCGGAGATGCTGTGTCCATCGTTCGTGCGCCGACTATAACGCCACGTTCAAACTCTGTTATATCTTGATAACCTGCCATCGTGGCAGCAGTAACCGATCTAACAAATGCGCCAAAAACTTGTAGTCTTACATAGGTGTGGCCTACCGCAGCGGCGTATTCTGCCTGTTTACGTCTCTCTGTATTTGAATGCCTATACCAGTTATTTATTCGCAACCGATACATAAGTCTTACATGTTTGTACCTGTTACTGTCCTTCAAAATAGTCATCAGCGTTGTGTAGGACACTTTGCCAGCGATGTGGAAGGCGTAGTATACCGTTAGCAGAGCCTGTTCTGTTGGTAGTGCGAATGGAACGGTCTACTGCCTGTCGAATCTTTAGAACAGTTCTGAAGCGAATGCCACGAAGTGTTTCCTCGATCTCCGGAATCAAATCAAAGTCACAAGGACAGGGGAGTATGGTAGATAGTACAGTACTTCACAGTCCCATCGACCCAACAGTACAGCCACAGCTTGCGCTGTATGCGCCCACGCATTGTCGTGCAAAATGATGGGTGGATTGCGCAGAAAGTGTCACTTCTTCTTTCGCAAAGCTGGTCGCAGGTGATGCTCCAAAAACGAACAGTAATACTGTGCACTGACGGTCTTCCATGGAGGAAGTGCGACTGCTACGGTCGCAGGTTCGAATCCTGCCTCGGGCATGGATGTGTGATGTCCTTAGGTTAGTTAGGTTTAAGTAGTTCTAAGTTCTAGGGGACTAATGACCACAGCAGTTGAGTCCCATAGTGCTCAGAGCCATTTGAACCATTTTTTTAACCATGGAGGAACATAATGCGTGAGGATAACACCATCACAGTCGTACATGAAAATCACCATAACATTCACAATACTAGGGCTCTGACGCACTTTAGACGTTTGCGGTGACCCATAATGACGCCATTCATGGGACTGGCGTTTCAGTTTTGGCTTCGTGGCATTCGCTTCAGAACTGTTCCAAAGATTCGACAGGCAGTAGACCGCTCCATTCGCACCATCAATAGAACAGGCTCTGCTAACGGTATACTGCGCCTTCCACATCGCTGGCAACGGGTTCTACATAACGCTGGTGTCTACTTTGAAGGACAATAACAGGTGCAAACATGTAACTCCTTTGTACCGGTTGTGAATAAATAGTTGCCACTGTTTAAGTTCCAACCCTCGTACTAAACTGGCACTCGCATGTTACAGATATTCTTAATAGTCTAAGACCTGCAATTTTTGCATTAATAATAAATTTATATTTCGGCGATGAAAGTGAAAAACTGTTGACATACATTTCCTATATTCGTTCCCTATCTTCGTATGACATAATGTGGGTAATAAGTGATTAAGGAAGAAACTATTTTTTGCAAAGCGTGTAATAAAGGTAATGCGTCTTATAGAAACCCCTCTAAACACTGGGAAAGGCTGGCCACAGCTTCCCAATACATTGACTCCCTGATGAACTTTGATGTTCGCGTTTTCTTAACTTCTCAAGTAACTGAACTGAGTACGTTGTTCTCGACGGCGAAAGTTCATCAGAGATAAAGGTAGTGTCAGAAGTCTGAAGAAGTGTGATAGATTCGCTCTTATTATTTGTCTGATACGCTGAGTAGCAATTTGAAGCTGTTTGCTGACGATTCTTTACTCCATGGGAAAGTATTGTAGTTGAATGGCTGTGGAAGGTTATAGGATGGCACAGACAGAATTTCTGTTTGATGTGATGAATTATAGATTGCTCTAAGTGTAGAGGAACGTGAGTTAATACAGATGAATAGAAAAAGAATGTTGTTAAATTCGAGTAAAATGTTAGTTGGGTATTGCTTGACACAGTCATGTTGATTATATATTTTCTCGTAACGTTTCAAAGCTAATGAAATGGAAAGAGCGCGTAAGAACGGTAGCTCACCTATTAAGGTTTGCGTGTGTAATTCGAATCCCCAGGTCTAATTAACGGAAAATATCGAAGTAGTTCAGAGGCGTGCTGCTAGGTATGTTACCGGTAAGTTCAAAGGCCTCCGATTTTTTTTGCTAATTAACTACTCACCCGAAATCGATGAAAGTGGCGTTACTTCTCGACGTAATCGCCCTGCAGACGTACACATTTTTCAGAACGCTGACGCCATGACTCCATGACAGCAGCGAAGGCTTCTTTAGGAGTCTGTTTTGACCACTGAAAATCGCTGAGGCACGGCTGGTGAATGTGCGGCCACAAGTGTCTTTCATTGTTGGAAAAAGCCAAAAGTCACTAGGAGCCTGGTCAGGTGAGTAGGGAGCATGAGGAATCACTTCAAAGTTGTTATCACGATGAAACTGTTTGCGTAACGTTAGCTCGATGTGCGGATGCGTTGTCTTGGTGAAACAGCACACGCGCAGTCCTTCCCGGACGTTTTTGTTACAGTGCAGGAAGGAATTTGTTCTTTAAAACATTTTCGTAGGATGCACCTGTTACCGTAGTGCCCTTTGGAACGCAATGGGTAAGGATTACGCCCTCGCTGTCCCAGAACATGGACACCATCATTTTTTCAGCACTGGCGGTTACCCGAAATTTTTTTGGTTGCGGTGAATCTGTGTGCTTCCACTGAGCTGACTGGCGCTTTATTTCTGGATTTAGAAATGGCATCCACGTCTCATCCATTGTCACAACCCACGAAAAGAAAGTCCCAGTCATGCTGTCGTTGCGAGTCAATATTGCTTGGCAACATGCCACACAGGCAGCCATGTGGTCGTCCGTCACCATTCGTGGCACCCACCTGGATGCCACTTTTCGCATTTTCAGGTCGTCATGCAGGATTGCGTGCACAGAACCCACAGAAATGCCAACTCTGGAGGCGATCTGTTCAACAGTCATTCGGCGATCCCCCAAAACAATTCTCTCCGCTTTCTCGATCATGTCGTCAGACCGGCTTGTGCGAGCCCGAGGTTGTTTCGGTTTCTTGTCACACGATGTTCTGCCTTCATTAAACTGTCGCACCCACGAACGCACTTTCGACACATCCGTAACTCCATCACCACATGTCTCAGCCGGCCGCGGTGGTCTCGCGGTTAAGGCGCTCAGTCTGGAACCGCGCGACTGCTACGGTCGCAGGTTCGAATCCTGCCTCGGGCATGGATGTGTGTGATGTGCTTAGGTTAGTTAGGTTTAAGTAGTTCTAAGTTCTAGGGGACTGATGACCACAGCAGTTGAGTCCCATAGTACTCAGAGCCATTTGAACCATTTGAACCACATGTCTCCTTCAACTGTCGATGAATTTCAATTGGTTTCACACCACGAAAATTCAGAAAACGAAGGATTGCAGGCTGTTCAAGTAAGGAAAACGTCGCCATTTTAAGTATTTAAAAAAGTTCTCGTTCTCGCCTATGGCGATAAAATTCCATCTGCCGTACAGTGCTGCCATCACTGGGACGTATTGATAATGAACGAGGCCTCATTTTAAAACAATGCGCATGTTTCTATCTCTTTCCAGTCCGGAGAAAAAAAATCGTAGGCCTTAGAACTTGAATGCACCTCGTATCAACACGCCAGTGTTACGGAGTGGCGTGGTGAAACAAATGGGAATTCCTAGATAGCAGACCACGTTCTTTAGTCGAAAATCTATTGAGAAAATCTAGTGACCCGGAATTTTCAGCTGCTTGCTTACCATTCAACTATTGCCAACGTACATTTCGTGTAAGAACAGCGAAGACGAGATATGAAAAATTACGGCCCACAAGACAGGTTATACACTATTGCTTTTCTCATGCTCCACTTGCGATTGACCGGGAGGAAAATGATTTACAGAGGTACAAAATACCGTCCGTCATACACCATATGGTGTTTTGTGGATTATTTATGCAGCTGTTGATGTACGTGCAGCCCTCATTCAGCCTTAGTGCGACACAGAAATGAGTGATCCTCAGACTTCAGGAAAAATCTATTAATTCCTATTTCAAAGGGGTACGCGCTGACAGATCTGAGTACTACCGAAATATCGCTGTAATAAATCTTGTTTGTTAAGTGCTGAGGTTAAGCTGAAGAAAGACAAACCTCCGTCTACCGCATTTGTGGATTAAGAGAAACGTTTTGACAATGTTTACTGGGCCAATCTATTAGAAATTTGAAGATAGCAGATATAAAATGCAAGGAATGAAAGGTTGTTGTTGGGGTTGGGTTGTGTTGTGGGAAGAGATCAAACTGCGAGGTCATCGGTCTCGTCGGATCAGGGAAGGACGGAGAAGGAAGTCGGCCGTGCCCTTTCAAAGGAACCATCCCGGTATTTGCCTGGAGCTGGACTGAAAAGTAATTTACAGTTTGTACAGATACCAAACTGCTGTAGTGATAATCAAAGAACATGAAAAACAAGTAATTATAGTAGAAGGAGAGGGAATTCAAACCTTAAAGTTTGCGGACGTCAAAAGCTGCTGGCCGTAATGGAAAGGGTCTTAAAAAGAAATTTAAGATGGTTCAAATGGCTCTGAGCACTATGGGACTTAACATCTATGGTCATCAGTCCCCTAGAACTTAGAACTACTTAAACCTAACTAACCTAAGGACAGCACACAACACCCAGCCATCACGAGGCAGAGAAAATCGAACCCGTGAACCTGGGCATGGGAAGCGAGATGAAATTTAAGAGATTCTGGCCTAGGGTCAATGTAGATTGGCAACGCACACTTCAGTATCAGACAACCTTATATGGAACAACCTATACTTAGGTTGCAAACTATATCAGCGTAACTTTTGTTGAAAACAGTACTGGACAGTCGTGCAATGTTGCTAGGTTCCTCCCCCAATTCCTCTCCTCAAAATTATGACGTTAGATTTGAAATAGTCCACTTGTACATGGAAGAAATTTCAAAGCTCCAAGATGTGTAATTACCACATTGGTGGGAAATTCCAAAAATTAAAGGTAGTGGAACTCCATCAGGGCCTGAGGATATTGAGACAGGCTGCATGGTTACCAGATCACTTGTGCTAAATATAGAGTTCACAATAGCCGCTTGTTCTACTGGGCTTTCCTCTGTAATCGCAGCTCGCTGCATGGTCATTGGGTCTCTTGTGCTAAGAACCCACTTCTGGTTAGTTCAAAATGACAATTTAAAATGGTGTCACACTTAACATTTATGTTGTGTGTAGTAGGATAGGACAGGAGAAAATGTGTCAGCGGTTAAATAATCACGAATGGACATGCCCATGACCAACATATTCAGACAGGGGTTCCACCAGGGACAGTGTGATGAGAATCAACTGCAGCACTCACAGCAGCCATCGCGCATGACTATAGAGCATATTCACCCAGCTGCGCACGAGCTGTGGACTGAGGTATGGCAGTCTGCGGCCATTAAAGTGCAAACGCTCAAGCTGATAATTACAAGAATGAAACACTGAAGAAAGCAGCAGGAGTCCGGACAGCTGAGCAGAGGGCTCGACACTCCATGGTGGTGTCGCGGTCTGTGTAGCAGCTGATTACATGCCGAAAGTTCCCAAGAAATCTAAGCTCTCAAGTTATTTACCAACTATTGCATACATTTGTGACTGTTTAAAGCCAAATGTGAGATCAAATTAAAGACCCAGTAGAGATGAATGTAGAAGATGACAAGGTAGGTAATGTGGGTAATATTAAGAGAGAATTTAGCAGTGCCAGGTTTTTAGTCCGGGTATGTATTCCACGAGGGTATTGTTTGGCGAGAAGAAGGTAGAATTTTGAAGTAATGTAGCGTTAAATGAAATGTCGTGCGACGAGGGCCTCCCGTCGTGTAGACCGTTCGCCTGGTGCAAGTCTTTCGATTTGACACCACTTCGGCGATTTGCGCGTCGATGGGGATGAAATGATGATGATCAGGACAACACAACACCCAGTCCCTGAGCAGTCCCCAGCCGGGAATCGAACCCGGGCCCTTTGGATTGACAGTCTGTCGTGCTGACCACTCAGCTACCCGGGGCGGACAATGTAGTGTTAGAACGAGTCAAAGTGGGATGTTAATTTAAGCGATCCAGGTCTCTGCAGAACGAATGACACTCAGACAACAACAGATTCGGTAGAGAAACAATTGGCTTCAGAAGTAAAGCTCGATGAGCAAAATGACTTCCAGATGTCACTAACTGCCACATTAGGAGATGTCAAAGTGGATGTAACAGCCGAATTCTGTAAAGTGAATGACAGTGTGTTTCCCGTCAGTCCTCATCTGTCAGCGGGAACGATGAAATTCAAAACAGAAATAAAGCATGACAGTAATGAGTAGTTTGCAATATATAAGTTGCAATTAGAACCACACTTGGAAACATAAATGAAAAACGTTGTTACCGAGAGAGATTTTGATCTTGTTGTGGTGCACAATAATTGTGACAAACGTCCCAAAGCAATAGTATCAAAAATCTCTAAAACATCAGAAGAGAACGAGACTGGTTACTACACCTTCACGGCAGCCCCAACGTTCAGAGAAAAAGAATATGACACCAAAATTGATAGCTATATCAATAGGATAAGCGATAGTACAATTTGGGAAAATAGTAATAGTTTTAAGGAGCTTGTAACAGAGAGCTATCACGCTGCAACCACAGAGTGAACAGCACTTTGACTGTTTGAAGGGGACAGGTGGTTCTTAAGCAGACAGTGGATGTGCGACAAATTACAAAGGAACAAGTAATCTCAAAGGAGTTAAGAAGGGGTGTTCAGGCTTCATCTGGTATTTCAGTGGAAGCAGCGGTCGTTCGTTGTAGAAAATGTAAATACTTCGATCGATACGAAAAAGAGCACCCAAAACCGTTTATAAGGGAATTCCTGGAATCTTAACTGAATTGGTCTGCAGACCTTCAAAAGGCGTTGCTAGTGAATTTGTGGAGTAGTAGCTAATATCAATCATGCCTCACATTTTCTGAGATTTTTGGCAAATGATAGCACACAACTAGGAGAGTATTTTGCCATACGGTTAACAATCAGAAGTTTCTTATTTACGTCGATACAGCCGAAGCTACATTCCTTATTTGATTTCTTTCAGTCCAGTACTATAGTTTTAAAAATTAAGTGATAGCTGGTGAAAACAGAATTTGCTAGTATGAAAATAAACTTGAGACTTCTCCTTAGTTACAACAAACCGACACATTGAGGTTTTCTGTAAGCTACTAACCTCTCTGATCGCGTTTCGCTTGTTTAATAAGACACTGTTTGAAGATTCTGTCGCAATAGGTATAGTAAGGTGACTATGCGATTTTAAACAGTTTTGGCAAAAGAAGCACAATTAAACCAATCAACAAGAGAAATGTAACCACGTCTCATAATACAGATGTTTCGCCAAATGAGAAATAGTTAACAATTCAGACAAAATACATCGCCAGTTCTGTTGCAGTTTTTTTGAATCTTCTGACCCAGCGTATTTTTAAAAGTGAACGACTGGAATGGAAACTTACCAAACGACTTTCTCCCAGTTGTTGATCTGAAAACACGAAAATAAATTGCAGCTAAAAATGTACGACAGATTTGTTCCTATAAACATTCAGAGTGAAGTGGTGAACTTCATCGCCATATATAATTATTTTTAAATGTGTTAAAGTTAATTACACATATTAGTAATCTATTATAACCTTAATGAGTAGTCTAAAACAGTTTATAAACTAATGACTGCCATGTTTTGTATCCTTGCTATCAGCAGAAAAACAGGCATGAAATTTCATTTTTCTAATAGAACAATGTTGCATTCTTTCCGCACAGCAGAATTGCCCCAACAAAATTCTATCGTAACGCTGAAGCTGCGAATAATTTGACGACTTGCAGAACCTTGCCAGCTTTCGTCAGCGTCCATATAACTGCTGAATTAAAAGATATTTCTAGTAAGAAAACTCCCTATCTCACTCTGTAAAGCGATCGGAACGGAAAGATAGTACACCATTTGTTGTACTTTAAAATACCTAGTGATTATAATAAGTTAAACATTCAAAACGCTGTAGAAATAACACCACTGGTCAGAATGACGTCTAATGGCAACGAAAAATTATCGGAGAAGTGGGAAAACGTATGCTAGAAGATAAAAATAGTGTGAAAATTGATCAATGTATGGCGCTCTATGTTTCAGAATACGTAAATGAAAACAGCTGTCATGCGGACAACCCGCTGAAGTTGGTCAAAACACGCCGGATACACGACTTTTCCTCCTTTCGCGTCTGCGACGTCTTGCCATGACGGTCATAATTCAGTATGGCGCTCTGCTTGTAATGTCGGAATACAAGAATGATGACTGTGCACACGTAGCTCTGAAGAAGTTCCGGACACTGAAGGGTTTCAAATGGTTCAAATAGCACTGAGCACTATGGGACTTAACATCTCAGGTCATGAGTCCCATAGAACTTAGAACTACTTAAACCTAACTAACCTAAAGACATCACACACCTCCAAGCCCGGGGCAGGATTCGAACCTGCGACCGTAGCAGTTTTGCGGTTCCGGCCTGAAGCGCCTAGAACCGCTCGGCCACCGCGGCCGGCACTGAAGGGTGTTGTTCCGATGACTACAATTGGTCTGGAGAAAATGATTCGGAATTTCGAAATGACGGGTTCTACTAGTGTGCAACTTCGTAGACGGAGGAAACGAATTGATTCACGTCAATGGAAGCAGTGGCCACAGCAATGCAGGAGGAGACGCGTGGTTTTCGGCAAACGTGTAGTGCACGAGGAATTGCCCGAATATTCGACATACCCTTGAGCACGGTGCGTATAATCATACGAAACATCCTTCTTTGCTATCCATTCAAAATTATCCATGTGCACGGCCTGCTTCCTGTTGATCTGCCAGCTAGAGAGACCTTTGCTTTAGAATTTCTTGCTCGAATGGAAGTGGACGACGATTTGCCGTAGAAGATTTTCTGGACAGACGAAGCCCACTTCCATCTGACAGGATATGTCAAAACACAGAATTGTCAAATATGGGCAAGGGAAAATCCACACGCAAATCAACCAATACCACGTCATCCTGAAAAAGTGTGGTACGGGTTTACTGCATCATTATCACAGGGTCATATTTTTTCGAAGAGACAGGTGCTACCGGTCCTGTTACCCGTACCGTCACTGGCAAACGCTATGTGCGTCTTTTGCGCAAGCGTGTTATTGCAGCTCTCCAACACAGTTGTTGTGTGGATGGGATCATTTTTATCCAAGATGGCGCACCACCGCACATTGAGAATCCAGTTGAGCAGCTGCTGAAGCGCCATTTCAGGAATGCTTGAATTATCAGCCGCCATTTCCCTACAGCCTGTCTGTCCCGATCACCTGATTCTTAATCCGTGTGACTTCTGGCTGTGGGGTTATCTGAAAGATGTTGTGGTCAATGTTCCGATTGCAAACTTAGCTGCATTGGAAGCACGCATTGCGCAACACATTCGATTTCAACTTGTTGCAGAAAACGGTGGACAGCACACTGAACATGTTTTGCGCCAGTCACACGGTAATTAATTATCCGATCTGATTTTGATTGATGCTTTTTGTGCTGTGTTTGGCTTCAGGACAATTAAAACCGATTTTCTTTCCATACGATGTGATATGACCTTGCCGCAGGCCGAGATCGCCGAGCGGTTCTAGGCTCTACAGTCTGGACCGCGCGACCGCTATAGTCGCAGGTTCCAATCCTGTCTCGGGCATGGATGTGCGTAATGTCCTAAGGTTGGTTAGGTTTAAGTAGTTCTAAGTTCTAGGGGACTGACAACCTCAGAAGTTAAGTCCCATAGTGCTCAGAGCCTTTTGAACCATGACCTTGCCGTGGTGGATGAGCTTACGTAACTAACAGTATCACACCCATACACAGTGAGTACTATAGTTTGTTCAACGTTAAACGTACACTTTAGGCATTGTTTTATGATTCATTTATCATTTGTAATTGACCACTATCGAATTATGATGCTTACAACGCCACTATTGATACATTTTGTAACGATTAATTTTTCTTCTGCTATACGTTTTCCCCCTTCTCCGAAATATTCCGTTACAATTTGGTGTCATTCTGGCTAGTGGTGTTACTTTTACAGCAATTTGAAACTTTCAAGTTAATTATAATCACCCTGTATGTCAAAGATAAATGAAGTGTAGAATTAAAATCCTTTGGTAAGTTTCAGTCTCAGCTGTTCATTGCTGATCATACAGGGTGTTTCAAAAATGACCGGTATATTTGAAATGGCAATAAAAACTAAACGAGCAGCGATAGAAATACACCGTTTTGTTGCAAGATGCTTGAGACAACAGTACATTTTCAGGCGGACAAACTTTCGAAATTACAATAGTTACAATTTTCAACAACAGATGGCGCTGCAAGTGATGTGAAAGATATAGAAGACAACGCAGTCTGTGGGTGCGCCATTCTGTACGTCGTCTTTCTGCTGTAAGCGTGTGCTGTTCACAACGTGCAAGTGTGCTGTGGACAACATGATTTATTCCTTAGAACAGAGGATTTTTCTGGTGTTGGAATTCCACCGCCTAGAACACAGTGTTGTTGCAACAAGATGAAGTTTTCAACGGAGGTTTAATGTAACCAAAGGACTGAAAAGCGATACAATAAAGGATCTGTTTGAAAAATTTCAATGGATTGGGAACGTGACGGATGAACGTGCTGGAAAGGTAGGGCGACCGCATACGGCAACCACAGAGGGCAATGCGCAGCTAGTGCAGCAGGTGATCCAACAGCGGCCTCGGGTTTCCGTTCGCCGTGTTGCAGCTGCGGTCCAAATGACGCCAACGTCCACGTATCGTCTCATGCGCCAGAGTTTACACCTCTATCCATACAAAATTCAAATGCGGCAACCCCTCAGCGCCGCTACCATTGCTGCATGAGAGACATTCGCTAACGATATAGTGCACAGGATTGATGACGGCGATATGCATGTGGGTAGCATTTGGTTTACTGACAAAGCTTATTTTTACCTGGATGACTTCGTCAATAAACAGAACTGGCGCATATGGGGAACCGAAAAGCCCCATGTTGCAGTCCCATCGTCCCTGCATCCTCAAAAAGTACTGGTCTGGGCCGCCATTTCTTCCAAAGGAATCATTGGCCCATTTTTCAGATCCGAAACGATCAGTGCATCACGCTATCTGGACATTCTTTGTGAATTTGTAGCGGGACAAACTGCCTTAGACGACACTGCGAACACCTCGTGGCTTATGCAAGATGGTGCCCGGCCACATCCCACAGCCGACGCCTTTAATTTCCTGAATGAATATTTCGATGATCGTGTGATTGCTTTGGGCTATCCGAAACATACAGGAGGCGGCGTGGATCAGTCTCCCTATTCGCCAGACATGAACCCCTGTGACTTCTTTCTGTGGGGACACTTGAAAGACCAGGTGTACCGCCAGAATCCAGAAACAATTGAACAGCTGAAGCACTACATCTCATCTGCATGTGAAGCCATTCCGCCAGACCAGTTTTCAAAGGTTTCGGGTAATTTCATTCAGAGACTACGCCATATTATTGCTACGCATGGTGGATATGTGGAAAATGTACTATAGAGTTTGCCAGACCGCAGCGCCATCTGTTGTTGACAATTGTAACTACTGTAATTTCGAAAGTTTGTCTGCCTGAAAATGTACTGTTGTCCCAAGCATATTGCAACAAACGGTGTATTTCTATCGCTGGTCGTTTAGTTTGTATTGCCGTTTCAAATATACCGGTCATTTTTGAAACACCCTGTACGGGATTGTCTTGGAATTGTAAAAGAATTTGTGATTTACTTTCATCTGAATTTTTAAATTTTGTTACCACAGGTGAGTCATCAGTGATGACTGTTGAATAATATATATGATGTATTCATCTGCATAACGCAATAAAATTTTGTTTCTCTTGCCAAACAAAAACAGAAATTCAAGAAAATTATTGATTAAAGGCGTAAATGGAACGCTAGATGTTTATAAAGCGACAAAGTGAGGGTTCAAATATTTCTTACCAAATTGTCTCATTAAAATAACAAGACAAAGGTTGTGGGGTAGGTCTTACAGGTGCAGGCAAACAATTTGGTACATGAAGGGCACGCCTTGCTAAAAGTCGATTTATTCATTGTATGGAGAGTTCGAAGTATTCTAGTGAAAAAGAGATAATTGTTTGTAAAGTTTAATACATTGTGTGAGAGTTAACGATTAGATCCTGATAAATTCCGTGAATGGAGGAGAATGACTGCATCTACATTTTATTACGTTTTGAAAAAGATCAGTTTACGCTTGAGAGTACACTGCACCAATTTCCATTCAATTATATAGCGAGAAGGAAAACTTATAGTTACCTTGATCTAAGTAAAATTGAATTCAACAGTTTTTTGCTATTGAAAATTTTATTTTAAACTGAAACAATATTACACAGTTTAAACAATGGCACATAACACAACTAACGACAAAAAAAGGGCGAGACGTCTCAGATTTAATTTTGTAGGAACAGAATGATGCAATAAAAATGTTTGCTTTCCATCAGTAGTAAGCTTTCCTGCTATTTGTCTCCATATCCTCCTTCCAATCAACCTATTTTTATACTCAGAATGGCTGCATTGGAAAATTTATGGCGTTTCTTGTACGGCTGCGAGAATTTCTTCAAAAGACATGGCTCGCCGCTCGCTCGAGAAACAGACCGGTGTGCGTTGCACGAGCACGCCACGCTGCATGCTGTTGCTCCCAGCAGCTCACGCCTTCCGAAACGCTTGCTGCCAGGGCACTTCCGTAACATGAAATAGGTCTGTCTTCCACGCTGCGGAGGGAGCAGCGTTCACCGCTGCTCGGCCCTCTCTACTCAGGCCACGGCCTAAGAGTCTCACAAAACGAGAGTGTTGGCACAGTTAGCAGAGAGAGGAAGCGACTTTGGAAGAGAAGACTGGCGAGGTAGCGCTCGAGAGTGTTGTCTCGAAACTAAAGAAGAGAAAGCATGAACCGGCAGAAGGCGTGACCAAGAAGGACCCTGACATAATACGGAGGCTACAGATGGGGATGTGTTAGCAGTCGTGAGACTGAAGAGCAGATACCAATGTCAGTGGAAATAGTAAACAATTAAGTTTCCAAGAGCCAGTAAGTGCGTAATCTATGGTGTTCAAACTCAGATATTCAAAATGGCATAAACGAAAACACTCAGGAAGGACAGACGAGTTAATTTGTACAATCAGCAAAAATGGAAACCTTGGGAATGGCAACCGGAGAAAGTGAAATTTTCTTTAAGTATGAGTTCCATGAAATTTTCGAATAGGAATGACCTTTAAGGTTAGATACTGAGGAAACTGAACTTTTAGAATCACAGGCTGAAAGGGTTGCGGCCCAGTCTATTTGTGAACTGCCACGTGACGACAGGCTGCATAAAGGAGTAAAACAAAAAACAGCGCTACGCAGCATAGATTATGATTGACGGTTCGTTATTAACGACCTGTTAGCAAAAAAATGAGCTAGTTCCCAATGCAACTGTTGCAGATACAATCGTTTCCGTAATTATAGGTCGTTTGGAAAGAAAATAATTAGTAGACATCAGTTCTGAGATATCAGTCGTGGCAGAAGCGTATATTTCTATTTTGCAAAATAAAAATGATATGGGAGTGTGGCCAGTCTCCAACGTGAAAATTTTTGGGGCTACCAGGACAATATCTAAAGCTATTATTCATGAAGCGATATTACTGGCGAAGATAGCAGATGTAAGGGTGGAGCATACATTCCTAATCGTTCAAAGCTCACAGTGCATATGACAATTTGCGTCGATTTCTTACCTGTGTATCGCTGTGGGCTACAATTTGAGCTGCGTTCTATGAAAATGTATTTCAAGGATGGGTGGTAGTACTACCGTATTCACAGCGACATGAAGGAGTTAGGTAATCTCGCGAATTTAAGAGAAGGGCTCAATGTAGAAATATGAAGGATAGATTAATATGGCTTGCTAGCTCAAATAGCAGCAGAACATGTATCTAGGGATTATCTTAGTGAATGCTAATCACGGGAAGATGAATGTGAAGTAAATGACTGGAAAAGCGTACGAGACCTCTCACTCTTTGAGAGACTTTGAAGAATTTTGATTGTGCAAGCCTCAGCTGTCCTCAGCTATTCTCCTTTTGTCGTTCTTTTCCCTTCTGTGATCTACACTATAACCCAAAATATTATGACCACTGCCCACCGCGGAGTTGGATGTCGCCAGGTGCCACTGCGGAGGGCACGTGGCGCGTTGGCAATTATGTAAACGGAACAGACAAGGTCTCGAGATCACCCTAGTAGAGATATGGGCCGAATATGGGGAATTCCATTAAAATAAGCGACTTTGACAAAGTACGTGTTATTATTACGCAGAGCCTAGAGCGAGTACCTCGAAAAGGGTGAATCTGGTTGACATTCGACGTACTACTGTCGTGAGCATCTACAGAAAGAGGTAGGACAGTGGAACGACTACTAGGCGCTTAATAGTTAAACGTCCACGATTCTGCACATAATACGGTGTTCGGAGAATGTCTGCTCTGTAATGTGAGATAAATGGTGGTCTCTCTACCGAAAGAGCGCACTGCTGGTGCAAGTACACGTATTTTGGAGCACACCATTCATTGTACATTGTTGAACATGGAGCTCTGCAGCAGACCGCCCCACGTGTTCACATATCGAGCCAACGACATCGTCAGGTGCGACTGTAGTGGACACGGGTCCATCGGGATTCCACCGTCTATCAATGGAAACGTGTCGGCTCTTCGGATGAACTACATTTTTCTTACACTAGGTCGATGGTCGGCTCCACAAACGCGATCATCGAGGTGAACTGCGGCTCTAAACGTGCAGCGCGCAACGGACGTAGATTAGTTGTAGCAATGCTATGGGATCCATTGTCCTGCGCTTTCATAGGACCTGTGGTAGTAATCGAAGACACGCTGACAGTTGCGAACCCACTTCATCCCTTAATGTTTTATGTCTTTCCCGGCGGCGATGTCGTCTTTCAGCAGTACAACTACTTGCATTTCGGAACCTTAAAAATGCTGTTGTGGTTTGAGGAGCATTATACTCAACTCACGTTGAAATGTTGGCGACGAAATTCACCTGATGTAAATTCTATGGAATACACCTTGGTCGCTATTGGGCGCCATTACGCCGTACCCAAATTAGCGGCCCGTTATCTACGTGAATTACGTGAACTGTGCGTAGACATTTACTGCCACATATACCACCAAAAACCTATCAACAAACTGTCAGCTCCCAGATACACAAAATCAGTCATGTATTTCGCCCCAAAGATGAGCCAAGAAGCTATTAAGCAGGTGGTCATAATAATTTGGCTCATCATTGTATCTTCTATCTTGTGATCTTAGAAGGGTGAGGGCAAATTAAGGAAAAGGGGCGATATGACTAAAGCCAGTTATCCAAAGTTTAATATGGAAATAAATCAAGTAAATATCTCAGCAAGGATACAGAGAACGAATCTCTAAAGTACAAGATGAGAAATGTAGCTGACCCAGCTAAACTGTAGCATACACTGAGAAAGTGAACACATATATAAATTTGAGATTATATTTTAAAGTTAGATGGTTGACGGTGCTGTAACTGGGTGAGAAGTTAGGGAACACTGACGTATTAACCTAATCGTTAAACAGATACAAGCCCTGGAACTGCTCTGATTTTAGTGATTAAAATTGCTAAAGCAGTCTGCCAGGGAATTTGTATATTGTAAAGCAAAAGTAGGTAACAAAAATGGTGCTTTGTATTGTGGCAGTAGACAATAGATAGAGCAAGTGAAGAGATAACTATATAATTTGGGCTGAGACGTCTTGTGTTCCATAGTAGAGCAACGTTTGTGTTTGCAAGGAGATATACATGTAATGATACGATCAGTGCCGGATCCAGGAAAACCTCAAGGACGGGGCGCTAAGGATATCTTGAGCTTTTACAGTAATAAAAAATAATCAAATCATATGCAAAGTTTAAGGAAGTTTTATTTAAACTAATTATACACATGTACAAGACAATGTCGCCGGCCACTGGTGGCCGAGCGTTTCTGACGCCACAGTCTGGAACCGCGCGACCGCTACGGTCGCAGATTCGAATCCTGCCTCGGACATGGATGTGTGTGTTGTCCTTATGTTAGTTAGGTTTAAGTAGTTCTAAGTTCTAGGGGACTTATGACCTCAGCAGTTGAGTCCCATAGTGCTCAGAGCCATTTGAACCATTTGACCAAGACAGTGTCATCTTACAATATAAAAAAGCTACAACTGTGGTTCTTCGTCAAAGAACCGTAGTTCAAGCCAGGATATTGTAAGTTTTTGCTGACTGGATATGTTATACTCATAATGTCACTCGAATTACGAGTTAGGTATGGGAAACTTTTTTTATATCATTAGTAAAAATATTGTTACGAGTCTCGTAACAAAATTTGTACACAGAAATTACTATGAATTACTATTATGAATACTTCACAATCAACTGACCACTCTCACTCTTGACTAATCTCCACACAGGCACTTGCTATAACTAGGACTTTTTACTTATTGAACTCTCAGTCTTAATATTTCTGCTTCTGAATGTAAACTAGCTTCCTATTAGGCGAATAGTTCGTATTTATAACGCAGCGTATTGAAGGTTCTCTGTAGAAGAAAACAGTAGACTACTTGCGACTATTCTCTAACAATTACCAGACAACAATAACGTATCGAGACCACTGGAATGGCTGCGACTCTTCTCGTAGGTATGTGCTAGCTATCTATGTGCCAGACAGAAACGTATAAAATACTATGACGCGGACGCGTATGCTACATAGGAAAGTGGAGTCGATTCAGTGGAGTCGACTGATGAAAGAAGTGAACGAATAGCGTGCGGGATGACTGCCGGGGCCGGGGCGGGGGGCAATGCGATCGTCCTCTTAAGGGGGGGGGGGGGGGGGGGCAGTGCGCACACTGCGTGACCCCCATATGTATCCGCCACTCGATACGATAGAGGCTCAACGACAGTGTTCTTCTATGAACGCCAGCGAAACAACATTTTAAAATAAGGCAGGATATGTTAATATACAGAGTGAGTCGCTAACTATTGCCACAAAGAATAACTCTAAAAGTATGTTAGAAGCTGAAACGTTTGTGGGACAAAAGTTGCATAGAACAATAGGGGCCTTAATTTGACGTTGGTGTTTTGTTGCTAGGTGGAGTCGCTTCAAGGATTTGTAAATCAACGTTGTTATTTTAAATGAGATGTTATAACTTGGTATTAATTTTCTGATAGCGACTATCGAGACGATTCCAATGATGTGTAACAGTAAGGTCTTTGAAGGCCAACGAAGGTCACAAAGGTGGAATGAACGTCTATTTACATAAGGTGTTTGAAGTGATGACCATTGGTATGGTGTTCGAAGTGATGACCATTGGTATCAATGCAGTGCTGCAATCTTCTGATCACGAATTGAGTGGTATTCCTTATCACATCGACACTTATCGAAGCACATGCTCTGACAATTCTCTTTCGCACATCTTCAGGCGTAGTTGGAATGCCCTTATAAACAGGGTTTTTTTTTTACGAATACCCACAAGAAAAAATTGAGAGTGATCAAGTCTGGAGAACAAGCTGGCCATGACACATCTTCTCTGTGTCCAGTCCATCGGCTTGGGAATTGTCTCTGGAACTTATTTCTAGTCATCAACGAAAAATGTGCCGGACACCCATCGTGTTGATACAACATTCTGTTCTTTGTTCCTAAAGGTATTTCTTCCAATAAGAGACCTAATGTTTATTGCAAGAAAGTAGTGTTCTTCCTATCATTCAGATTTCCTTCAATGAAACATAGGCCTATAACTCTATTCTCCAGAATGCTACATATACATTCACCAACCACTGTTTTTCGTTTGCAACTTGCCGCAGCCAACATGCATTTTCAGTTGCCCAATTATGCATGTTATGCAGATTAATATTTCTATGGTTCCTGAATATACACTCCTGGAAATTGAAATAAGAACACCGTGAATTCATTGTCCCAGGAAGGGGAAACTTTATTCACACATTCCTTGGGTCAGATACATCACATGATCACACTGACAGAACCACAGGCACATAGACACAGGCAACAGAGCATGCACAATGTCGGCACTAGTACAGTGTATATCCACCTTTCGCAGCAATGCAGGCTGCTATTCTCCCATGGAGATGATCGTAGAGATGCTGGATGTAGTCCTGTGGAACGGCTTGCCATGCCATTTCCACCTGGCGCCTCAGTTGGACCAGCGTTCGTGCTGGACGTGTAGACCGCGTGAGACGACGCTTCATCCAGTCCCAAACATGCTCAATGGGGGACAGATCCGGAGATCTTGCTGGCCAGGGTAGTAGACTTACACCTTCTAGAGCACGTTGGGTGGCACAGGATACATGTGGACATGCATTGTCCTGTTGGAACAGCAAGTTCCCTTGCCGGTCTAGGAATGGTAGAACGATGGGTTCGATGACGGTTTGGATGTACCGTGCACTATTCAGTGTCCCCTCGACGATCACCAGATGTGTACGGCCAGTGTTGGAGATCGCTCCCCACACTATGATGCCGGGTGTTGGCCCTGTGTGCCTCGGTCGTATGCAGTCCTGATTGTGGCGCTCACCTGCACGGCGCCAAACACGCATACGACCATCATTGGCACCAAGGCAGAAGCGACTCTCATCGCTGAAGACGACACGTCTCCATTCGTCCCTCCATTAACGCCTGTCGCGACACCACTGGAGGCGGGCTGCACGATGTTGGGGCGTGAGCGGAAGACGGCCTAACGGTGTGCGGGACCGTAGCCCAGTTTCATGGAGACGGTTGCGAATGGTCCTCGCTGATACCCCAGGAGCAACAGTGTCCCTAATTTGCTGGGAAGTGGCGGTGCGGTCCCCTACGGCACTGCGTAGGATCCTACGGTCTTGGCGTGCATCCGTGCGTCGCTGCGGTCCGGTCCCAGGTCGACGGGCACGTGCACCTTCCGCCGACCACTGGCGACAACATCGATGTACTGTGGAGACCTCACGCCCCACGTGTTGAGCAATTCGGCGGTACGTCCACCCGGCCTCCCGCATGCCCACTATACGCCCTCGCTCAAAGTCCGTCAGCTGCACATACGGTTCACGTCCACGCTGCATGCTACCACTGTTAAAGTCTGCGATGGATCTCCGTATGCCACGGCAAACTGGCTGACACTGACGGCGGCGGCGCACAAATGCTGCGCAGCTAGCGCCATTCGACGGCCAACACCGCGGTTCCTCGTGTGTCCGCTGTGCCGTGCGTGTGATCATTGCTTGTACAGCCCTCTCGCAGTGTCCGGAGCAAGTATGGTGGGTCTGACACACCGGTGTCAATGTGTTCTTTTTTCCATTTCCAGGAGTGTATTTATATGTAAAATGATATAATCGTGTTTCAAAACGTAAATAAATCTTTTTAGCAATATTTCTTGATACAAATCGTCTTTCGAAATTAGGTTATGAAACAGTTTTCACAAGTTTTCGTATTTTTGCGATCATAATATAGAATTTCTCCATAGAAAGTTCCATAAGTGTGCATTAAACGTTCATTTACAGACTTTCTCTTTAGCTGGTGAGTTTTTAAAAGTATCTTGTCCATATTATACGAAATAATTTAGCTCAAAACTGATAATTTATACAATTAATCAGAGCTACAGCAAACAGTGAGTCTTTCTATTACAAAATGAAATATAATTACAAAATTGAATGAAAATAGGTTACTAACACTAATATATATTTACATTAATTCTATTCTTGTTCTTTCTGTGCAAACTGTCCTAATATTGACACAGTACAATATATAAACATCACCAAAGTTTCCCTTTACGTTTTGCATATCTGTATCGACATCCCCTAAAAGTCTACAGTATCGAATACTTCAATATGTCCCAATATCTCCTGTAATGTTACAAGTTCCTTAGAACTTAGAACTACTTAAACCTATCTAACCTAAGGACATCACACAACGCCCAGTCAACACGAGGCAGAGAGAATCCCTGACCCCGCCGGGAATCGACCCCGGGAAACCGAGCGCGGGAAGTCAGAACGCTACCGCACGACCACGAGCTGCGGACAAACCGCTAAGGCCTAAGCGCACGTAGTTAATGAGCAAAGCTTAGATGCTGAGCTAAGTATCGCCCCGGAGTGTGAAGGTAGTTTGGACATGGCATACTGGCCAGCAGTTAACTACTCAACTGTTTTGGTATTGTTGTTACTGATGTCCTTTCGTCACAACTTGAAGTTTGTGGAATATATTGTCTTAGAGAGTATCGAATTCATGACTTCCGGCTTTTCAAACTACACTACACTGGCGAATTCTGGTAAGTCCCTCATGGGCAATAGCATTAACTGCATCTCCCCAACTTAGATCAGCTGTGTTGTGGTATTTATAAAACATAGATTCATACGGGAGTGAAGTTTAGTGTGTTTCCTTTGTGCCACAGTTATCGGCATGCTCATGTTTCGGAGAGGCCTGAGAATTCTGCTAAGTGCCACCTTCGATTTTATTCAGATGTCTTTACGAATGTACAGCCACTTATTTTGAGGATACTGGGCTTCCTGAACATAGATAACGTCTACAAGAATTAGTTTCTCGTTATCGGTAGTAGTACTACAATTCACCTCAGTGTGGCTGAGTTGATAACTTAACCAGACAGAATTCACATTTTGGAGAGCAGCGTTCTGTGATATGGACTCTATGAAAGGTTAGGTGAGTTTGACAGGTTGGCGAAGGGTGTCCGGCCATAAGGACACAGCTCCGGGAGGTAGGTCTGTGCTTATATAGTGTCATATAAGCCAAGAGTGCATTGTAAATTACGGTTTAATGTTCTAATTTTCTCAGTGTCCGCCGATATTTTTGGGTTGTTTTTGTCATCAACTCAGCTGTTAGATTCAGAGCAAAAATTAATATGACCAAGAGAGTATATTGTAATGTTACACAAACACTGGTAGAAGGGCACTGACATACCTTTCTAGCTAATATAAGGCTCTATCTTTTACATGTCAGTCAGTTACACCATTAAAGGGCAGATGTATCTGAGGTTACATTCTACCTAGGACCGCTACCAGTCCACTGTTAACGACTGTAAATGCATTTCTTCATGTAGAAAAGGTGCTGGCTATGCTAAAGTGCCTGCCCGTTACTTGCAGTAAAATTGTGCTCAGCAACAATATCAAACTGCTGTTAATGAAGTTTAAATGTCTCTTATTGCAGAGATCATGTGTGAAATGTAAATGTGTGTACGTTAAATTCTATCCAGCAACGATATCACACTACTGTTAATGAAGTGTAAATGCAGCTGTTCTTGCGTAAAATATACATAAAATGCAGGAATGTGTTTTGTACGGTCTAGCAATCTCTATTAGAGTGTTGTACAGTGCAAATCCTGCTAGTACGACTCCCATACTCTTTAATAAGTGTGGACACTATAAACAGTAATTTGCCAGGGTTGATGTAAAAAGAAACTGAGCGACTAATGTTTAACAAAAGAGATTTAATTCAAAGTTCAACTGTGGTTTGAAAATAGGTTTTAAACTTGGCAAACCATCTGAATAATATTTACAAACCGGATTTCACCCTGGAAAGCTAAGTCACATTGCATTTAGGATAGTAATAAAATTTCAAGGAAAAGAGGTATTGAAAGCTGCGAATAATATTTAAAAAACATCCGTCTGACAAGTTGGAACATTTCTTACAGTTGTACAGTGTAGTGAAAATGATAATATATAATAACATATTTGTCTCACGAACTGGAACAATTCACACAGTTTTTCAGTGTAAACATTATAATCACCGGTGGAACAATGCACACAGTTTTTCAGTGTAAACATTATAATCACTGGTGTTGCAAAGCGATTTAGAAAAGATTGCTGTATGGTGTGACAGGTGGCAGTTGACGCTAAATAACGAAAAGTGTGGGATGATCCACATGAGTTCCAAAAGAAATCCGTTGGAATTCGATTACTCGATAAATAGTACAATTCTCAAGGCTGTCAATTCAACTAAGTACCTGGGTGTTAAAATTACGAACAACTTCAGTTGGAAGTACCACGTAGATAATATTGTCGGGAAGGCGAGCCAAAGGTTGCGTTTCATTGGCAGGACACTTAGAAGATGCAACAAGTCCACTAAAGAGACAGCTTACACTACACTCGTTCGTCCTCTGTTAGAATATTGCTGCGCGGTGTGGGATCCTTACCAGGTGGGATTGACGGAGGACATCGAAAGGTTGCAAAAAAGGGCAGCTCGTTTTGTACTATCACGTTATAGGGGAGAGAGTGTGGCAGATATGATACACGAGTTGGGATGGAAGTCATTACAGCATAGACGTTTTTCGTCGCGGCGAGACTTTTTTACGAAATTTCAGTCACCAACTTTCTCTTCCGAATGCGAAAATATTTCGTTGAGCCCAACCTACATAGGTAGGAATGATCATCAAAATAAAATAAGAGAAATCAGAGCTCGAACAGAAAGGTTTAGGTGTTCGTTTTTCCCGCTCGCTGTTCAGGAGTGGAATAGTAGAGAGATAGTATGTTTGTGGTTCCATGAACCCTATGCCAAGCACTTAAATGTGAATTGCAGAGTAGTCATGTAGATGTAGATGTAGATGTGTCGGCCGTAGTGGCCCAGCGGTTCTAGGCGCTTCAGTCCGTAACCGCGCGACTGCTACGGTCGCAAGTTCGAATCCTGCCTCGGGCATGGATGTGTGTGATGTACTTAGATTAGTTAGGTTTAAGTAGTTATAAGTTCTAGGGGACTGATGACCGCAGATGTGAAGTCCCATAGTGCTCAGAGCCATTTGAACAAATAATTGTTCTACAGTTTGTGGAAGCTGTTGTAGCACGAGCTGAAATTTGAACATACGCTTAACACAGTTTAACAATTCAACCACATTATACTGATTAGTCAATTTGTACACTGAAGCATTACTATTTTACAAATTTAGGTTGTTGTATTATAGGTTTGCAATTTGAATCTGCGATATGACGAGAAAAAAAAAACAGTCGTGAATTCTATGCCCAGCAGAAGGAAGAAAAAGACACTAAATAGCATACACAGTATGCTGGCACACACACACACGGACCATGTGTTAGGGTTATAGGTACAGATATTGTGGCCAGGGGAAAAAACATTAAGAGAGAAAGAGAGAGATAGAGAGAAAATGAGTCCTATATGAAGTGTAAGGTGCATGTGTGTGACGAATAGTGCGTCCCATTTATCCCAGTATGTGTATGTATATATACAGGATGTAAACGATAACTGTTTACAATATATCATAATGGTACAGAGTAAGTCGAGGCGAACAGTTTGATATAGGACACTTGTCTCATGCGGGACTATCGACATTTTCTTGTCTTTTCGCATAGATTATTAGGCCTATATAAAAAACGAATAGGGCTTTAATTTTAGGAAATGTAGTTTAATATTTCATTGGGATATGTTTTCTCTAGAGACCTCGATTATCGAGTTATTCTAGAAATACTTACGCAAGTGACCTTAAAACGCAGCGCCACCCGCTGGTTTCCGTCAGGATACTTAGCGTGTTGTACATGGCACTCCTTCCTACCGCAGTAAAAAATTTATACTACCGCATGACGTATTTCTCATATTTGACCTTTCTTGATCTTCATTGACTGGAAAATCATGCCACTGGCTTAGCTGTGAACTTACGAATTGTTGAATTGAGGTCTTTTCGAATTTTAACATTATAAAATTAAGAATTAACTCGTGTGGTCTTCCCTTCTTACAGCAAAACTTTACTATTTGTAAAGGTTAAGTTCTGATCGAGCAGTAAACGTAATTAGTTTTTCAATAATGTTTACAAAAGACTAGACGAAAGTTAAAATTACTAATATATTCACATGGGGTGTTAGGAGTATAACTGCAGATATTTCTGTTGCTGAAAGCGGACAATGTACTGAGTGTCTTAAGTTACGGACTATCATTTATAGCTATTATGAGTAGTATATTTTCAGGTTGGATATTACCTCCAAGTATGTGTGGCACAAGGAGTTTTGCTGTAATAAGGGAAAACGAAACCAGGTAATTGTTAATTTTATAATGTTAAAATTTGAAAAGACCTCAATTCTACAATTTGTAAGTGCAGAAGTAAGCCAGTGGCATGACTTTCCAGTCAATGAGAAGCAGAAAACGTCAAATACGAGAAATGAGTCATACATTAGTATAAATTTTTTACTACAGTAGGAAGAAGTGCCATGTACAACAGACTAAAAATTCTGTTTGAAGCTAGCTGGTGGAGCTGTGTTTGAAGGTCCCTTTTGTAAGTTTTTCTTGAATAACTGGATAATCGATGCCTCTAAAGAATACATACACCGATGCAATATTAAAGTACAACATGTCCTGAAAACAAGGCCGCATTAATTTTTTCTATAGGACTAATACCTTGTGCGAAAAGACAAGAAAATATCAATAGTCTCGAATGAGACAAGTGTCCCATATCAAATTGTTCGCCTTGACTTCCTCTGTACCATTGCTGTATATTGTAAACAGTTATCGTTTACACTCTATATACGTACACATACACACTGTGATAAATGGACATACTATACCTCACGCACACATGCACCTTACAGTATACGTACAACTCACTTTCACTCTGTCTGTCTCTCTCCCTCTCTCTGTCCCTCTCATACATGTGAATAGCGTGACTACGGTAGTACTCTGGTTCCACCCTCTCCAATGATCTCCTTGTTATCATGACATGAAAGAACGATTTCCTACTATGGCGCACTATGATCCATGTGTCCTCTTGAATGAAAATTTTTACTTACCGTATGCAGAAGTATCATCTGCACCACTAACACTACACAGGCCGTTCAAGTAATTTTCAGTCTTGAGAGTTGTACCCTAACTTCCTCCGGAGGTGCCTGTCTATATACAAAATCTGGAACCAACTCCCCTCGCCTTTCATCAAGCCGGTAACTTTATTATTTGCTGACTTTATGTTACAAAGATTATCAGCTGCATTTAAAAATATGATTAATGTATTTAGATGACAGCTGATTACTTCATGTGAACTGTAAGACATCACTCAATAAATGAAACTGTTTGTGTCCATGTACTGCAACTTTGGGTGTAAAAAATAGTTTTTGGAAACTTGTAATGAAACTGGTTCATGTGCACTTTAAATAGTTCCAATGCTTACATACCTAGACAAACAGGTTTCGTCGACTCTAAAGAAACCTTCGCCATCTCCATACTTTGTTAAATATCATGGCCCATTCAAAGTTTGGCATGACGAACAATTGTCTTCCGCCACAAAGCCCCTCCTGCGATCTGCATAAATAAATTTCATAATAGTTTCTAACATTCTACATGACTATTCGTAGAATTGAATTATGAATTAAATTACGAGCTCCTTTTCCAGACGAACAGTGGTGTCGCTTGAATACGATGGCTGACGCCAATCAGTTGCAGCCGGGGTCACAAATTTAGCATTGGAGGGCAGTGTGGAAGGTAAAAATCATAGAAGGAGACCAAGAAATGAATACACTAAGCAGATTCAGAAGGACGTAGATTGCAGTAAGTACTGGGAGGTGAAGAAGCTTGCGCAGGATAGAGTAGAATGGAGAGCTGCATCAAACCAGTCTCAGTACTGATGACCACAATAACAACAACATTATGTACACTGTTTTCCCTTTCATGGTGTCAGCAGGTTGGGGTGGGTAAGGTTTGATGGAACTCGTTGATCTTAACGTAGTCGCAAATCGCTGTGTACGCCATACAAACCAATAGGTTCGGTGAAATATGCCTTCAAAATATGTCCTATACGATAATCAGCTTACGTAGTTAAAACATTACCTAATACGATGATGTGAACACTAGACAGCAATCAAAACCGACCAATAGGTAAGTTGTTACATGGCATGTCCCTATAAATTGTTCACATCCAAGCCCATGATGCAATAGGAATCGCCATATGTTTAATTGAAATTTTCACGAATCATGAGTTATTTACCATCGTGTGTCTAAGGACGAATTGACAAGTCCTCCGCTAATGCTGATGTCAGAAAACAGCACTATGCTGACATTGGTTATGAGTTTGATTTCGATACATATGTTTTTAGCTATGATGTACGATGAAAACCCCGGCATAGTGTAGCAGAATGCAGGACCAGTGTGTATGTTTCCTCGCATAAACTACGGAACTGCTTGAAAAGTCTGCAAGTAAAGGTACATCTGTGTCCATTTACAGATTTGCATACTTCGTTAAAATAACGACATTAAACTCCTGACAAACACTCAGCATCCTCTTATTCGGCATCCATTACAGAACTGTCAGTAATTTGACAGGAGAAGGTGTTTACGTCAGGCATTGTTGTTTCGTTCAGCTTCTCCATCGAATCTAGATATTTGTATTGGAAGGGCCCTCTCATCTTTACTAGCTGGAACTTAATAGCATCATAGGGATGTGCTGCTTGAGTGAGATATATATTCTACTGTTGCACAGCTCCAGCAAGTTCCTGAAGCGGTGCCGTCATGAATCTTAGCGAGTTCAAGAAGCACAGTGCCATATTCTTGGTGACTCTCTTAGGAAACCAAATACATCCTTCTGTGCTGTCAGTTAGGACTGATAATTGCACATCCCTAAATCAGCCAGCGGCTCAACAGAGGGAATAATCATCATACCCACTCGAATTGTGAAAGAAAGCGGGATTCTATTGAGAGGTTTATGATTCAGGTCGCATAAATTGCGTACTGCATACCGTAGTTTGCCAGTTAGAAGTCAGTCATCACAACAAGATTTTTCATCTGCATTAGCTAATGGTAACCGAAAAATATAACAGTTATCTGCATTTGGTCATAGGAATGTTACTGTAACAAAACACATCATATTCCTTCGCAAATTATTGAAGCTCAGAGAGTAATTATCTTGCAGTATACAGTCTAAAACAATTACGACCTGAGTTAGATGAATATGCAATCCGATAAACCTCACAGGTATGTGTCGTTCTTTGAGATTCCAATAGAAACCAGGAGGGTACAACCTATTGCGCTTGGCCAAAATACACTCTCTGGTACAACGCTGGATTATTCGGTTTGCTCCGGGAGGAGACTGAGTGGAACTATATCACTTAAAACACTAGTTCGCTTTATTACAATACAGAAATGAATTTTTGCTTAACTTGATACAATCCATTTTCACAGGGATATTCTAGTCCACAGCTCGTGGTTCCGCGGTAGCATTCTCGCTACCCGAGCGCCGGGTCCCGGTTTCGTTTCCCAGCGGGGTGAGTGATTTTCACCTGCTTCGAGATGACTGGGTGTTGTTGTGTCGTCTTCATCATCATCATTAATCCCCATTACGGTCGGTGGAAGGCAATGGGAAACTACCTCCATTAGGAACTTGCCTAGTACAGCGGTGTGGGTCTCCCGCATTGTCCCCTACGTTTTGTCGAGAAGTATGGGACTTCATCATCATTACAGCAGTATGCTGAGTATTTACAATCGTCTCTGAATATTAAAGTATCACTCCGTTTAGACAACTTTACAAGACTCTTCTCTGGAAGACTCACGTTAAAGTTCTGGGTAAGACATTTAATACACTGGCAACATTTCTAAGCAGATTCTGTTGTCATGATCGGTGACTGTGGACTGAGCTGAGTGTTCTTCTGCTAAACCGTAACTGGGTCATCGATTGCGATGGTGTGCCCAAGATGTACGAGGTGTGGTTACGCCAGCGTTTCCCCACCTGGGCACAACAAGACGCAATTTTTTGTGGCGAGATCCACAACCGGGGTCTGGCATCGCCTGCAGGTATTTCGGTAGTCTCCCATGTTTTATTTTTGACGTTTACCTGAGCTGCCATCGTGCTGCATATTCGACTCGACACGGCACATTCCAAGTCTTCACAGAAGCTTCCCTTCAAACAAAGTCCCCTTACTTGTACTCTTATAACAAGACTGGCCACCGTAAACTGTTTAATTTGGTGATGCTTTGAATGCAGCTTCTGACACACATGTAATGTCAGTAAAATATGTCCCCCCGTGAGAACTACTCATACACTAATGAAAAAAAAAAAAACTCAAAGCAAGAAGGAGTTGTGTGCCGTAAACGAAAGTTGGTAATCGCGTTTCTACATCTGAAACATGATGTCTATTCAAATTTCGCGCCAGTGGCAAAAGAGTAGCGCTAGCAACACTACCATGAGGATGGAAATCTGGTTTCCTTTAAATATACGCTGTAACATTAGTTACATTCGAGACTCGACATGGTGAATTGATGTTAGTCAAGAATGACTTTAAGGCGACAAAGACACCATTATCAACGCCTCACTGAGTCTGAAGGACGTCGTGAAACAGGGCTATGAAAACATGGATTTTCGTTCTGTGATATTTGCAGAAAGACGCAGCAGGAATCTATCCAATATACATGACTGTTGGCAGCGGCTATCACGAAAAACTACGGTCACAATATGACCTGGCTCCGGACGACCACATGGCACTACCGAGAGGGAAGACTATCGTGTTCGGCGTATGGCTCTGAAGCATGGTACTGCATCTGCAGCATCATCTGAGCAGCAGTTGGCTGCACAGTGATACAACGAACTGTTACAAATCGGTTACTTAAAGGACAGTTCCGAGCCAGACGCCCTGTAGCGTGTATCCCACTAATCGCAAACCACCACCATTTGCGACTTCAGTGGTGTCAATCGAGAGCTCTCAGGAGGACAGGATGGAGGTCTGTTTTTTTCTGATGAAAGCTGGTTCTTACTCGGTGCCAGTGATGGCCGTGTGTTGGTTAGAAAGAGGTCAGTGAGGGCCTGAAACCAACCTGTCTTCGTGCTAGACACACATGACCTACAAATGAGTTATGGCCTGGTGTACGATTTCGTGTGACAACAGGAGCACTGTCATGGTCATCACACGCACCCTGACTGCCTTGGCCCACTCGATCACCAGATCTGTCTCCAATCGTGCACATATGGGGCACTCCAGCGTCATCCGCAAACAGCATTAACCGTCACTTTGTTGACCGACCAAGTGCAACAAGCATGGAGCTCCATCCAACAAATTGACATCCGTCACCTGTACAACACAATGCATGGACATTGGCATGCTTGGATTCAACATTCTGGTGGTTAAACCGGTTATTTATATACCAGCATTTCACATTTGCTTATCTCGCGTTTACTTAACCTGTGGTTTTGCAATAATCACTTAAACATGTTACCTATAGAACGTATTCCCGAAATATCATTTCGCTAGATTAATTATTTTTTGCAGTTGCGATTTTTTTCCCTCAACGTATAATACAAAGAGTAAGAACTTCCTTGCAGAACCGGTAGTAATGTAAAGCGACTATCTGGCCACACAATGAAAAGTAACAAATTCAGTGAATATAAACGCTCATAATTAAAAGCCGTGAAGAAATAGAAGATAATAGCAGAAGTATATTAGTATGTGTGGGACAGGGAATCCTGTTCTCACACCGGCGGCAAAACAATTTCATAGGCGTCTCCAAATCGGTAAGTTACTACGACAATTTCATCTCATAGCTGATTACTCAGGCATGTGTAACCTTCATGAGATATACATTACAATAGATAAAGCAGGAGTTCAGCATGAATGAGAATGGATGAAATTTTGGAGAAGGCGATCGACAGCGGCCAGTTCTAGCAACATTCCCGATACACGTTCTCAAGTGATTTATAGGAGTTAATGCCAAAAAATACAGAATGATAGAGCGGGAGCATGAATTCCACACCGAAAGAAATGGCTCTGTGCTAAGGAGACTGGATTTATACCCTGATGGAGAGACGTTCAAATCCTCATCCGCCGTCGCTGACCTGGTATATCGTCGTATTCTCTAAAACAGTAAGTGTGTGATAGTCGGCCACCTGCCTTCGTAGATGAAGCAACAGGAAACTAACAATTCGAATATTTAGCTTACCTGTTTTTATTCATAGTTTAATTCTGAACTTGTTTGTTTGTTTATAAGTGTTTGCAAAGTTTTCTTATACTCATTACGTATTTTTGTATTGGAGCGGTGTAGCATCGCGTTCTAGTAATTGTAACGTGTACAGTCATGCAATCTGTAGCGTAGTGGTCATTTGTGTGTTTGGTATGGACGGCCAGTGACCGCTGACCACAGCTCAATCAGCTGCCAGCCTCCGTTGGTGAACTACCAGGAGACTAGCGAGTCACGTATTTACCTTCCTCTGTTTGTTTTCATATTTTAATTTTTAAATTAGAAGCATTAGGATGGACGAGGTGTGCGAGCGCTGAGTTTCGATGCAGGAGGAGCTGGCAACAGCTCGCGATCAGCTGTAGCAGTGACGGAGCATCTGGCGCTCTATACGGGCACCTGTGGTGTTGCTTGTTTCAGTTTACTGTCGTGGCACCTTCCAGCATACCCATACTCACTGTAGGATGAGTGGCGGGTTGTTACGAGTCGCATCGCTCGAGGCCGATACTCAACGTGGAGACGGGCAGTCTGGCCTCGCCCATTCATTCTGTGGGTGGACTGGTGTATGTTCCTCCAGCACAGCCCGAGCAGGCACACAGGGAGAGTGGTTTACTTCTTGCTGGGAGCTCCAAAGCTAGGACCATTAACAAGCTCCCTAGGAAATGTGAGTGTGAAATCTTACACACTATTTAAACTAAATTATCGTAAGGACAAACACACAATGTGAGTGTGAAAGCTTACACACTATTTAAACTAAATTATCGTAAGGACAAACACACACATCCATGCCCGATGGAGGACTCGAACCTCCGCCGGGACCAGCCGCACAGTCCATGACTGTAGCGGCCTAGACCACTCGGCTAATCCCGTGAGGCGCCCCCTAGGAATATAGCCTCTAGGACCAGGAAGAAATCAAGTGTGCATTCAGGGTGTCTGCCAGAGGACAGGAGGCCCTGCCTGCGGCTATTGAGGGTGCAGGATGCAGTAGTCCGCAAGTTGTTGCTCATGTCGGTGCCACTGACGCCTGTCAGAAAGTGGTGAAGACTGCTGACGTTGCATGTAGGGTGCAAGCAGAACTCAAAACTTGCACCATCGCACCCAGAGTCAGTCAGGCTTCTTAGATTTGGAGCCGATTGAAGGGTATCAACCAGAGGCTTCATTGTTTCTTCAATAGCCATGGGGCGGAGAGCTGAAGGACTCGACAGTTTACAGGTGCATTGCACAAAGGAAGCATCTACTCCGGTAGTAGAGTAGTTGTGGAATGCACGTGGCCCGCAGAGAGCGAACTCAGATCACGTACAATATAGAGACGCTTCGACTGTCAAACTTTTAGCAGTAAACTGTCAACGTATTCGCAAAGAAGACCGTGAATTTACTTATATCCAGGAAAGCTTTTGAGTCCAATTTATACTCGGACCAGGGATCTATCTGAAAAATGAAGTAAAAACCACAGAGATATATAGGTATATCGGTAAGACTGATTAGATGCCAAGGGGGAGGGAGAGATCATTGTTGTTGACAAAAATATTTTGTCTTTCAAGGCTGAAATTGAGTCTGACTGTGAAATTATCTGGACATGAATAGCGGACCTATGGATTAGCTCCAGATGGTACGGACAAACGGTCTTTTGAAGTATGACGAAACACGTTCTTCGAAAACCTACATCGCACAGCTAGTTAGACAATCATGCAGATTTTGAAAAATATTTTAGATCTTGTAGCTACGATGAGGCCTGACCTTATCGACAGTATCTGTATAGTGACAGGGATGAGTGATCATAATGTCATCATAGCAACGATGATTACTGAAACAGTAAAACGGTTGTGGTAATCCTTCTTAGCCAGTAATTGACATCATTTAGCTACAGTATGAAATACGTAGACGAATTATGGGCGAAGTTTAAACTCATCCTAAATCGCTCACTGCGGACGAATCTGCTAAGTAAGTGGATTAAGAGTGGAAAATATACGTCTTTGTTTAATAATCAGATTCGAAAAATGCTGAGGAGACAGGGATTGTTTCATTCTCGTTTCAAAAAGGATCACGCAAATGTCGACAGGCAAAAGTCAGTAGAAATTTGTTTTTCCAATGTGTGAGGCATACAACAAGTTCCACAGTCATATCATAATGAAGGATTCTGCAGACAACTTGAGACATTTCCGGTCATACGTGAAATCAGCAATCGGATCGAAGGATTGTGTCCAGGCACTCCTAGGCTAGTCTGGGACGCCAATAGAAGGCATCAGGAAGAAATCTGCAGTTTTAAATTTCACGTTTAAGGAATCATTCACGCAAGAGGATCGTACAAACATATCGTCTTTTGACTACTGTACAGTCATCCGTGGCATAGAAAAGCAACTGAAAGAACTGAAAACAAATATGTCACCATATCCAGATCGAATCCGAGTTGAGTTTTACTTGCATTAATCGCGAATCTCTCGCCTGTCACCAAGTCCAAAACGACAGAAAAAAGGGCGCAGGTTATTCCTGTACATACGTAAAAGAACGGGCCGTACAAAAAGGCCAACATCCTTAACGTTGGTTTGCTGCAGAAATCTTGAGCACGTTCTGAGTTCGACTACAACAAAATGTCCTTGAGACAGAAAAGCTTCTGTTCGCTAACCAGCATGGATTTAGAAAGCATCACTCGTGCGAAACTCAACTTGCCTTTTTCAAACATGATTTTATACATACCTGTGATGGAGGGCAACAGGCAACTACCATATTCCTAGATTTCCGGAAAGCGTTTGAACGGAGCCCCACTGCAGACTGTTGACGAAAGTCATACTATACGGTTTAGGTTGCCAGGTATGTGGGTGGCTTGCAGACTTTTTGGAAATGGAACCCAGTACGTTGCCCTCGACGGTGAGTGTTCATCAGAGACAAGGGTATCATCAGTAGAGCCCCAGGAAAGGGAGAAAGGATCGCTCTTGTTATATACATACATAACTGATCTCCGGACGGGATGAGCAGCAGTTTATTACTATTTTCTGCTGACGCTGTTGTGCACGGGAATCTTTCGTCTTGGAGCGGCTGTAATAGTATACAAGATGACAGACAAAATTTCTTGTTCGCTTGTAGAGTGTGTGGGAAAAACAATCCTGTAACGTTCGGTAAAGCATTAGCTGGGTTTTGTTTGCCCCAGTCACATCGATTAAATGTCTAGGCGTAACGTTTCGAAGCGATTTGAAATGAAAGAGCAGGTCGGGCTGGTAGTAGGGATCTTCAGAAGGTGGGATTAAAGGAAGACATCGAAGCAGTTCAGAGGCTTGCTGCTAGAACTGTTACCGGTAGGTTCAATCGGCAGGGAAGTATTACCGTCATGCTTCGTGAACTCAGATGAGAATCCTTGGAGGGAAGACGATTGTCTTTTCGTGAGGTACTACGGCTGAAATTTAGTGAGCTGACATTTGAGGCCGACTACAGATGAACAACGTAGGTTTCGCACATGGGTCAGGAAGGTAACATGCAAGAAAGTAGGGCGAGTCTGGAGGCTTTTAGACAGTCGTTTCCCTTTTTATTTCTTCTGAGTAGAAGAGGAAAGTATATGACTGTAGTGCTACATGTTACTTTCTCCTATGCACCGAACAGTGGCCTGCAGAGTACACAGAGTGCATCGGTTACAACACTTTGTGGAAATATCTGGAAAACTAAAACAGGGATGAAAGGAAGGTTGTAATAAAAGTTGTTCGCCTCTTCAACTGTGAAATTTTAAATAGGAACCGCCAATTTTTTTGCGGATTCGTACGCTCTGGAAAAAATAATATTAAACTTTTGCATGGAACAACGTCATTGTTGCGTGATGGATGGTACTGTAATCGACAACAAATCAAAATGGGTTACAAACCATTGAAAAGTGATAGGTGAATGTTCGATGTGTTAACCATTGTCTGCGATACATTTTGTAACATTCAAATAACCATCTGTGATGTACGGGCGGTGAACACGCGTCGGAGTACGTGGTCAGACTCTCACTGTAGGTGCAACACCTCTAGGTGCAAGGAGTCCAATCGTGTTGAAGGCCATAGTGGCCGTACCGAGAACGACGGACAAGGAAACGGCTGTGCGAAGTGGTCGCGGTTCAATTTACTGCAAACATTCGAATCACAAATGTCTCTTCCGACGTGTGCAAAGACGTCTCCGACAGCAGAGAGCGCCGGTATCATTGCTTCGTACTTTGCGCGTCAAATAAACATGTAGGAGAAGCTCGTCGACGTATGCAAACCAGTTCTCAGAGAGGAATTTTCCGTCTACAACGACATTACGCAGCATTATCAAACTGTTTACTGCAACCGGAAGTGTTCAACCGACACGAAGAATCCGACCACGGAATGCGACGAACGAAAACGAGAGGTGGATGTTTTAGCCTTAACTGCTGCATATTCTCGCATTAGTTCAGCGTAAATCACACGATGTGCAGGAATGTCGCCACGAAGTGTTCTGCGTCTACTGCATGATCACAAGTATCATACATATCACCTTCCGTCGCATCAAACCATAAGAAGGGGCGATTTTCCAAGCCGTTTGAACTTTTGCAGCTGGGTACAACATCTCAGAGCAACGAAGATTTTCATTCAGACATACTTCTGTTTGGTAAACAACGTTTACGAATGGTGTACACGTGAGCCGGCATAATATGCTTTATTGAGCAGATGAGAATCGCTACAGGTTAAGACAAGTCGAGTCTTAACGCCCCTGGTGAGTCAATGTTTGGCACGGTGTGTTAGGTACCCAGATAGCTGGCCCATACTTCATAGCCGGTAATTTAAATGGTCGAATATATGGAGGCTTTTTAGAAACTATTTTGCCTATACTACTAGAAGACGTCCCACCTCAAAGAAGAATGGATATTTGGTTTCTACACGAGGGCTGTCCAGTGCACTATTTACGTAGAGCTCGTGTATTTCAGAATCGACACTATCCCGGTCGATTGATTGGACGAGGAGGTCCTCATAAGTGTCCTGTGCACTCACCCGATTTGACGTCTCCAAATTCTTTCCTGTGAGGAACGCTAAAAGAGAAATGATATATTGACATACAAATAACGCCTGCAGCGAATTATCACTGAATGTGTAAACATTGGCCCAAAGACACACAGAGGCGTAGGATTTTCTTCCGTAAATGGAGTTCCAATGTGTAATGCAGCGAACGGACTCCATTTCCAACATTTGCCTCAGTAAAACATGAAAATTTGCGAGAGGCAAGGGGACGCACTTGAGACAGGGGCCCCGATGGAGAGAGGCAAGTGGACTCTACTAAAATAAGCACCCCGACGGTGAGAGGCAAGGGGACTCACCTAAAATAAGCATTCCAATGGTGAGAGGCAAGGGGACTCACATTAAAAAAGCACCCAAATGGAACCAAACACCAGTACGTCCACGTCGTTGTTCCTTGGTGACCCTAAATGTAGTTCTTACTGCACGGATAAACAAACCAATGGCCTTTTCCTACCGCTTTCCACTTCGGTCCCATCTGCGGAGGTAATCACACCAATAATGTGGACACCGTAACGTGTTTGGTCTGGATAATCACGTTTGTTTGCTATAAAACATCGGTTTCGTATTAGAGAATGTGATAATACCGTCCCTGTACCCACGAGGATCGTAATCTGTTGGGTAATTTTCTAAAATACTATTATGTTTCAAAGTATTGTAGCCCATTTGGATTTGTCTCGATTACAGCGCCATCTGTAACGCAATGATAAAATTGTTCTATACAAAAGTTAAGAATTTTTCCCCGAGTATCCTAATCCGCAATAAAAGTTGTAGGTTCCTGCTAAAGATACCGAAGTTGATTCCCCTCCCACCCCCTGGATGAGGGAGGGGATCAAGTGTAGTGCCACTGGATGTGCTCCGTCGAGGTGAATAAACTGTTTGGTAATCCGATGTGTAGCTCGCCATATATTTCCCAAAACAGTTTTAACCACTCCACCTCCTATATGTTAATGTATGTATGTGTGTAGACTACAGTCGTCAAACTGCCCATGTTCTCCCGCTCTTTCTGGGATTTCGACTTGTTGAGTCTCTATTGGCAAGTGTTTTTCCTCGAATCGCTCTTGTCCCCAACACGAGTCCAGTGTTCTTAGTAGTAGGCTACCGATGTTTGTGGGAAAGTAGGCGAATAAGCGGTTAGGACCTAAAAGCACTATGAATACAATGTACAGTACCGAAAGGGTAGGGAAAACAATATGGTTACATCCGAATTAAGGGTTTATGGCATTGGTGTCAGTGAAATGGACAGGTTTACTGTATATCTGTACGACCAGCGATTCGCAAGACTGCGAAACCTTGCCAGTAGCCGTTAAGTATTCGCAACAGCTTTCTGTAAACTTGCGGGGAATAGAATTTCGACTATCGATACTTTCAGCTTCCTCTACCTTCGCCCATAACCTTTCGACAGACTTCCCACGTCTGCTGTCACAGTTCCCCGCAACGTATTTTTTTCTTATCTCCTACAAGTCCAAGGACTGTGATGCAGTCATCTTTACATTACCTACGTTTTGTTTTTGTGGTGCCGTCCAAAGAGCGAGATTCCAAAACGAGGCTGCTACCTCGCAACGTAACCGTAAGAAGTGTCAGTTGCTGCAAGGTGCATTGAATGAGCGACACCCGGCGTAGCCATGGCCAGAACGTTGTACTAAGCGGCCACATCTGCTAGTGTACTTAAGGCCGAGCACAGGAACAGCCTCTTAGGCAGAACTGTAAGAGAAACTTGTTGTTCAGTGTACCCTGAGAGGAAGATTGGCAACTTGTCTGTATTCAGTGATACGTTAATGTCGTCACGTATTTGCTAATACTATTCAAAATGGTTCGAATGGCTCTGAGCACTATGGGACTTAACTTCTGAGGTCATCAGTCCCTTAGAAATTAGAATTACTTAAAACTAACTAACCTACGGACATCACACACATCCATGCCCGAGGCAGGATTCGATCCTGCGACCGTAGCGGTCGCGCGGTTCCAGATGCAGTGCCTAGAACCGCACGGCCACTCCGGCCTGCTGCTAATACTCATGATATTCCTGTGGAAATGGATGGTACGACGTTATTTAATTCCTCACATCACTGTTTTAATAAAGTGAACTAATATTTTAAGTGTTATACAGGGGATGTTATCATTTTTAACTACCGCCCGCTTTTTGTATTTCTGTTAGTAGTTACTTAGTATCATCTAATCATCCACCGCTTACACAGAAGTTGTGGTTTATAGAGTACGGGAGTAACATTATTTTATAAAATACATTAAGCAGAGTTATAGGTAGTTAAAGGGTATAATAACAAATACTTAATAAACACTTTATGTCAAAGTTTTATGGAAACCTAACGAAAATGTTTTAAAACCCGTACCGCCCTTTATGAGAGCTGGAACACCCACTAGCAGACGATAGGGAAAAGGCTGACTACCATTGTGTTGCAGTGTCCACTCGGTCTCCTCGAAGAGCAAACCATAGAACTCACCGTTATACCGAGTTTATTATCGTCTGGCACAAAAGTGTTGGTTCATAAGTAGACTCGCATTCGGGAGGACGACTTGTCAGATCACCAACAAGAATTTTCAAATGATACAGAACCTACTTGTGCAAGGAAATTTGTGGACTAGAGTACATGACATGTTGCGGCGTGTCAGTGCCTGTGTTTTGGCACTTAGTTTTGCACTCACGTCTTTAGATGACTGCCTTTTTCCATGTGGTTTACAGCAATGCGCAGCAGCATACTGCGGATGAAGGTGATTGTTACTAAAAATGAATTTAAGAGAAAGAGTTTGCTTGGGTCCTGTTAACTACAAAATAAATTTTGGAACGGGATTTCATTAATTAACTCTATTTAAAACTTCAGAATCGAGATTTAGAGGGCTTAACTATGCTTGAAGATGGAATTCAATGTAAAATTCGCAAGCAAATCGCAGAAGCAATAGCAGGGCTAGGCTCGTGACTGTTAGTCCGAGTTTGCAATAATCCCATGTTTTGCTTGTAAGTTGAAGAAGCCTCCTTGTCCTCCAAATAATAATAATAATTCTCCATATCTAAATAAAATGCTGTGGTTACTAAATGATAATGTAACTTTGAAACTAAAATAAGTAGTTAATCTGGCACTCAGCCATTACTGACAAATATGTCATTGTCATTGTTAATACTCATTCATGATGATTCTGAAGTTTTAAATAGTTTGCACAAGTCAGATTCTGTATCACTTTAAAAGTCTTGATCAAAAACTCAAACAGGTAGCTTATCCAAATATTAGTTTTCAGTTTGTCATGTAACGATCTGTTGAGGGCTTAAATGACAATGAAACTGATATTCATACAACACGTACACAGTGATAAACAGGTTAGATTCGATTACTGCTAACTCAGGTTGCTTATACGTTACATACGGCATATGTCACGATGGTCCTTTGGAAAGAGCACGGCCAACTTTCTTCTTATCCTGTCGTTATATGTGCTTACGTCCGTCGCTAACGACCGCCCTGTCGACAGGAAGTTAAGCTCTAACCTTCATTCCTTGCTTTTTCTTTCTATTTATAAAACGTCTGCATGAATCTAAACAAAAGAAACAGAAAATATTGTTTGAAAATATGGCTACTGGACGTGGATAACCGATAGCTGTTTGAATGCATTCATACTTTTAGATTTTGACGGAACAAATTCATTCATATATGCATACATTGTAAGACGCACTAGGTAAACATCTGGTAGTTTAAATATATATCCAATTAGCTAAAGGAGATAATCCTATTCCGTCATCGGGAAACAGATAAATTCTCAACAACAACAACTGTTCTCTGGACTTAACATCGCTGCAAAACAAGGAAGAGAGGAACATTTCTGCGACAAAAAACATTGCTTGCACATTGATTTATGAATTAGGTTCTTCCTTTTGATAAGTCTTAACTTCAGGCTACTGTGTTATGGATGACTCTACCAGATACGTGGCAACGCAATTTCCGCATGTCATTCCTTACGTTTGTTTCCTTTAGCTGAACCGTTTTTATCTTTTACTGTACGTGAATCGATGATGCCATTATTCCCGGTAGGGCTGTAATGAAATGTATTACGTCTTTTCTTCTCCAGTAGACCCCACTCAGAATATTTTTAAAACGAAAACGGATTTAAAAACGCCATAATGCTCTGGCGCCTCCACACAGGGAGAGCGCGTATGAATTAATCTTTTTAATGACCTCATTTGCCCTCGCTCCTTATTAAAGAGATGGTGGCCGGAGAGGGGAGCTTAGAATGGGGCGATAAGATTCTTTGAGTGAGCAGTCAGTCGGAAGTTATAAACACTCCTGCGCGATTATAAAGCGCGGCCCCAAAAAGTGCTCCGCGCCATGCCGAAAGCGGCTCATTTCACTCCCCGTGTGGTGACGCTGGCTAGGCATCAGCGTTTCAAAATCAAATAACTGCCGTCTCACGAATGTCGAGGAAGTCTCCAGGTAAAGGAAAACAAGAAAGGACATACAAGTGATTAGAAAATTTTACAAATTGTGCTGCTAAACTCCGTGTCATTTTCCAGGCGCTTATGATGTGGTTCTGCGGATATCCTTGATCACCTCATAACTCTCCCTGTAACTCTTACGCCTGTATCTTCCCTGGAAGATCTACAGGAGGCCGATGGAAATGCTATTGTTTCCACTCATCAGGTAGCGTGACTAATAAAAAAATTGTGCATGGCGCTGGACAGTTTCAGCATTTCTTTTTATATTTTAGAGCTTTTCATTTTGGCCGTCTATCAGTAGGCCAACGCCGAAAATGATCCCCTGTTATTTACGTGCTACTTTATTTACAGTACGAATCTAAGCTGCAGTGAATCATTTTCTTTAGCTTGTGACATTAGCTAAATACTTAATTTAACTAAGTGTAATTTTATGTCGAAAAATACAACGCTTTTCTGTAGATAGTAAATACATTTAGTTGGCAACAAAATTGAATATTTATGGGTTGTTCACAAATTTATAAAATTGAAGTCACTGTTAAAAGAGAGGGTTCAGCGGCGTTCGCGGCGCACGAGGCGGAGGGTAAATGTGGAGGCTGGCCGTGTGGCACCGCCCGCTCTGCCTGTAAGTGGACATGTGGCTGCTCCTTCAGCAAGGTCCGAGCAGGAACACGGGGGGAGGGGTCTATTAGTTACTGGGAGCTACAAAGTTAGGCGGGTGATGGAGCCCCTTACGGAAATAGCGGAAAGGTCGGGGAAGAAGGCCAGTGTTAACTCTATCTGCTTGCCGGGGGGTCTCATCCGAGATGTGAAGGAGGCCCTACCGGCGGCGATAGAGAGCACTGGGTGCACTCGGCTGCAAATTGTTGCTTATGTCGGCGCCAATGACTCCTGCCGTCTGGGTTCAGAGGTCATCCTCAGTTCGTACAGGCGGTTGGTGGAATTGGTGAAGGCGGAAAGCCTCGTTCGCGGGGTGGAATCTGAGCTAACAATTTGTAGTGTCGTTCCCAGAACCGATCGCGGTCCTTTGGTTTGGAGCCGAGTGGAAGGCTTAAACCAGAGGCTCAGACGATTCTGCAGAGATCTAGGGTGCAAATTTCTCGACCTCCGCTATCGGGTGGAGAAATGTAGGGTCCCCCTGAATAGGTCAGGCGTGCACTACACGCCGGAAGCGGCTACAAGGGTAGCGGAGTACGTGTAGAGTGCACATGGGGGTTTTTTAGGTTAGAGAATTCCCTCCCTTGGGCCGACAAGACGCCTCCTGAGACGCGGCAAGGTAATAGTAGTCAAAATGCAACAAGGAATAATAATATTAATGTGCTAATAGTAAACTGCAGGAGCGTCTATAGAAAGGTCATAGAACTGCTCACATTAATAAACGGTCACAACGCCCATATAGTACTAGAGACAGAAAGTCCTGGCTCAGCAGCTGTTGTGGCTGAAAGATTATTTGGAAAATATTTCGAGTAAATTTCCCCACCATGTTATAGTTCTGGGTGGAGATTTTAATTTGCGGGATATGGACTGGGAGACTCAAATGTTCATAACGGGTGGCGGGGACAAAGAATCCAGTGAAATTATTTTAAGTGCTTTATCTGAAAACTACCTTGAGCAGTTAAACAGAGAACCGACTGGTGGCGATAACATATTAGACCTTCTGGTGACAAACAGACCCGAACAATTTGAAACAGTTCACGCAGAACAGGGAATCAGCGATCACAAAGCGATTACGGCTTCGATGATTTCAGCCGTAAGTAGAAATATTAAAAAATGTAGGTAGATTTCTCTGTTTAGCAAAAGTGACAAAAAGAAGATTTCTGAGTACCTGAGAGCTCAACACAAAAGTTTTGTTTCAAGTACAGATAGTGTTGAGAATCAGTGGACAAAGTTCAGAACCATGGTACAATATGCGTTAGATGAGTATGTGCCAAGTAAGATCGTAAGAGATGGAAAAGAGCCATCGTGGTACAACAACCGAGTTAGAAAACTGCTGCGGAAGCAAAGCGAACTTCACAGCAAACATAAACATAGCCAAAGCCTTGCACACAAACAAAAATTACGCGAAGCGAAATGTAGTGTGAGGAGGGCTATGCGAGAGGCGTTCAATAAATTCGAAAGTAAAGTTCCATGTAATGACTTGGCAGAAAATCCGAAGAAATTCTGGACTTATGTCAAAGCTGTGGGTGAATCAAAACAAAATGTCCTGTCACTCTGTGACCAAAATGGCACTGAAACAGAGGATGACAGACTAAAGGCTGAAATACTAAATGTCTTTTTCCAAAGCTGTTTTTCACAGAGGAAGACTGCACTGTAGTTCCTTCTCTAGATTGTCGCACAGATGACAAAATGGTAGAAATCGAATAGACAACAGAGGGATAGAGAAACAATTAAAATCGCTCAAAAGAGGAAAGGCCGCCTGACCTGATGGGATACCAGTTCGATTTTACACAGAGTACGCGAAGGAACTTGCCCCCCTTCTTGCAGCGGTGTACCGTAGGTCTCTAGAAGAGCGTAGCGTTCCAAGGGATTGGAAAGGGCACAGGTCATCCCCGTTATCAAGAAGGGACGTCGAACAGATGTGCACAACTATAGACCTATATCTCTAACGTCGATCAGTTGTAGAATTTTGGAACACGTATTACGTTCGAGTATAATGACATTTCTGGAGACTAGAAATCTACTCTGTAGGAATCAGCATGAGTTTCGAAAAAGACGGTCTTGTGAAACGCAGCTCGCGCTATTCGTCCACGAGACTCAGAGGGCCATAGACACGGGTTCACAGGTAGATGCCGTGTTTCTTGACTTCCGCAAGGCGTTCGATACAGTTCCCCACAGTGGTTTAATGAACAAAGTAAGAGCATATGGACTATCAGACCAATTGTGTGGTTGGATTGAAGAGTTCCTAGATAACAGAAAGCAGCATGTCATTCTCAATGGAGAGAAGTCTTCCGAAGCAAGAGTGATTTCAGGTGTGCCGCAGGGGAGTGTCATGGCACCGTTGCTGTTCACAATATACATAAATGACCTGGTGGATGACATCGGAAGTTCACTGAGGCTTTTTGCAGGTGTATCGAGAGATTGCAACAATGGAAAATTGTACTGAAATGCAGGGGGATCTGCAGCGAATTGACGCATGGTGCAGGGGGTGGCAATTGAATCTCAATGTAGACAAGTGTAATGTGTTGCGAATACATAGAAGGATAGATCCCTTATCATTTAGCTACAAAATAGCAGGTCAGCAACTGGAAGCAGTTAATTCCATGAATTATCTGGGAGTAAGCATTAGGAGTGATTTAAAATGGAATGATCACATAAAGTTGATCGTCGGTAAAGCACATACCAGACTGAGATTCATTGGAAGAATCCTAAGGAAATGCAATCCGAAAACAAAGGAAGTAGGTTACAGTACGCTTGTTCGCCCACTGCTTGAATACGCTCAGCGGTGTGGGATCCGTACCAGATAGGATTGATAGAAGAGATAGAGAAGATCCAACGGAGAGCAGCGCGCTTCGTTACAGGATCATTTGGTAATCGCGAGAGCGTTACGGAGATGATAGATAGGCTCCAGTGGAAGACTCTGCAGGAGAGACGTTCAGTAGCTCGGTACGGGCTTTTGTTAAAGTTTCGGGAACATACCTTCACCGAAGGGTCGAGCAGTATATTGCTCCCTCCTACGTATATCTCGCGAAGAGACCATGAGGATAAAATCAGAGAGATTAGAGCCCACACAGAAGCATACCGACAATCTTTCTTTCCACGAACAATACGAGACTGGAATAGAAGGGAGAACCGATAGAGGTACTCAGGGTACCCTCCGCCGCACACCGTCGGGTGACTTGCGGAGTATGGATGTAGATGTAGATGTAGAGAAGATTTCAGGTGGGGTCATATCATAGGTGTCGGAGAGTACCTCATAGGAAATGCATCGATTCATACTTTCCACAGGCTACCTTCCGTTATAACACATACTAATGCATTTACTATTGACTCACAAGTCTGGTCCAGGCAACTTCTGACATTATATGATCTTGTCTCACCGAGTGAATGGATGTCTAAGTAATTTAAGCGAGTTTATTTTGTTATGATTACAGCTAATACACTCAAAAAAAGTTTTGCATCATCTCGGTTGCGAGAGTTCCGAAACCTTTACAGAAATTTGGGAAAGAGGTCAACATTAACAACATTTCCGCCCTTTTTATTGCTCATGAAAACCACAAAAGGTTCAAATGGCTCCGAGCACTACGGGACTTAACATCTGAGGTCATCAGTCCCCTAGAACTTAGAACTACTTAAACATAACTAACCTAAGGACATCACACACATTCATGTCCTAGGCAGGATTCGAACCTGCGACCGTAGCGGGACCGCGGTTCCTGACTGAAGCGCCTAGAACCGCTCTGCGAGACCGGCCGGCTGAAAACCCCACATTGCATGTGGTACCACCATACAGCGAGACCTTCAGAAGTGGTGATCCAAATAGCTGTACACACTGCTACATCTAATACCCACTAGCACGTCCTCTTGCACTGATGCATGCCTGTGTTTGTCGTGGCATAGTATCCACAAATTCATCAAGGCACCGTTGGTCCTTATTGTCCCACTCCTCAACGGCGTTTCGGCGTAGATCTCTCAGAGTGGTTGGTGGATCACGTCGTCCTAAAACCGCCCTTCTCAATCTACCCAGGCATGTTTGATAGGGTTCATGTCTGGAGAACATGCTGGCCACACTAGTCGAGCGATATCATTATCCTGAAGGAAGTCATTCACAATTTTCGTCCATGAAGACGAATGGCTCGCCAGCATGCAGCCGATATGGTTGCACTATCGGTCGGAGGATGGAATTCACGTATCGTTCAGCCGTTACGGCGCCTTCCACGACCACCAGCGGCGTACAACGGCCCCACATAATGCCACCCCAAAACATCAAGATCAAGGAACCTCCACTAGGCTGGACTCGCTGGACAGTGTGTGTAACGTGTTGAGCCTGACAGGGTTGCCTCGAAAAACGTCTCCGACGATTGTCTGTTTGAATGTATACGCAACACTCTCCGGTGAAGGGAACGTGACGCCAATCCTGAGCGCTTATTCGGAATGTTGTGGGGCATATATGTATCGCGCTGCATGGTATTGTGATTGTAAAGATGGACCTCGCCATGGACGTCCGGAGTGAAGTTGCGCATCATGCAGCCTATTGCATATCGTAAAACGATGCCGTGTGGCTGCACGAAAAGCATTATTCATCATGGTGGCGTTTCTGTCACGGTTCCTCTGAGCCATAATCGGTAGGTCATCCACTGCAGTATTAGCCCTTGGGCGGCCTGAGCGAGACATGTTATCGACAATTCCTATCTCTCTGTATCTCCTCCACTTCCGAACAACATCGCTTTGTTTCACTCCGAGACGCCTGGACACCTCCCCTGTCGCCTGCCGTTGTGACCGCGCGGTTCTAGACGCTTCAGTCTGGAACCGCGCGACCGCAGCGGTCGCAGGCTCGAATCGTGACTAAGGCATGGCTGGTGTGATGTCCTTTGGTTAATTAAGTTTAAGTATTTTTAAGTTTTAGTGACTGATGACCTAAGATGTTAACTCACATAGTTCTCAGAGCCACTTGAACCAACTTCATTTGTTGAGAGCCCTTCCTGGCACAGAGTAACAATGCGGAGCGATCGAACCGCGGTATTGACCATCTAGGCATGGTGGAACTACAGACAACCTGAGCCGTCGTCTGCATCACTGGCTAACTTTTCTTGGAGAATTCTGAGAACCTTCATTACATTCGGCTCCCCTCCGTCCATCCTTATTTCATCGTTATGTTGACGATACAGTTTTCGTCTGGCCACACACCACAGAAGCTCTCGAATAATTCATGGGACACATGAACAGCATAGATCCGAACATCCGGTTCACTGTCTAGGGAGAGAAGGAAGGAAGGTTGCCATTCTTAGACGTTTCAGTACAACGACAGGCGGACTGGCGTCTCGGCCACTCTGTCTACCGCAAGAAAACGCATGCAGAATTATATCTTAATGTACAGAGTTTCTATCATCCCGTTCAGAAGAGAGCCGTTTTGAATATGTTGGTGTATAGAGCAAAAACTGTCCGAGGACCACTTGAAGCCCGAATTTAACCATCTGAAGTACGTGTTCCAAAAGAATGGCTATGGTGTACGCGATGTAAAGGCAGCGATCTCCAAGAAAAGGTAACTTCAAAATTCTGCACGCTCACAGGATGAACCACCGATTGCGGTTCTTCCTTTTTGTCGCGCTGTGTCCAGTAAAACAGGAAGAGCCCTTAGTAGACGGGGTATAAGACCGATTTTTCGTCCTACTAAGAAAATTAAGGAGATGATGCGCCCTGTTTAAGGATAGTCTCGATCTCGGGTTCCCTGGCGAAGGGGGGGGGGGGGGGGGGGGGGCTCTGAGCACTATGGGACTTAACATCTGAAGTCATCAGTCCCCTAGAACTAAGAACTACTTAAACCTAACTAACCTAAGGACATCACACACACCCATGCCCGAGGCAGGATTCGAACCTGCGACCGTAGCGGTTGCGCAGTTCTAGACTGAAGCGCCTAGAACCGCCCGGCCACTCCGGCCGGCTCGGATTCCCTGTAATTTATAATATCCGCTGCGAGTCTGGAAGCAGTTATATAGGTCAGACCATTCATACCGTTCCCGACCGTTGTGCAGAACACCAGTGGCATATTAAAAATAGAGAAGTAGAGAAATCGCCAATTGTGGAGCACAGCCCCACTAACAAACGTAAAATACTGTTTTATGAAACAAAAGTTTTGTCCCATGCCCCTACACATTGGGATTCTGTTATTTAGGAGACTGTTGAAATAAGAAGGAGCGAGAAGAACTTCAACGTGAAAGCGAATATTATCTGAGCGGTGCATGGAAAAGAGCGCTCGATGCAGAGAAGCAGCAGGGACATTCCTTGCGGTGTTTACGTTTCCACGGAAGTGGTGGCGCCACCAGCGGAGACCCTGACACCGCCTGCTACAGCAGTACGTCATCGCCGACCAATCACCAGCCGAACAATCAGAAGCTGTCCACGGGCTATATTAGGCCACCCCAACGGTGAACACAGTTGATCCTGGCTATGACGGTGGACGCTATGAAGCATGAGGATAAAATCAGATAGATTAGAGCCCACACAGAAGCATACCGAAAATCCTTCTTTCCACGAAGAATACGAGACTGGAATAGAAGGGAGAACCGATAGAGGTACTCAGGGTACCCTCCGCCACACACCGTCAGGTGGCTTGCGGAGTATGGATGTAGATGTAGATGTAGATATCGGCATAAGCTTGATATCTTATACCGAACTGACGGGTCAAGGAACCCGATAATGGTTTACATATCAGTGCTGTTGCGAATTACTTCGTTCTCAAACAAGTGTACTTTTTATGCAAAATATACTTTCTTAAATGGAACGATGCCTATATATATATTAACAGAGTAGAAGTACAGAAAATTAGAATGTCAGTGGTGTTTGTTGCAGGATTCTAGTGCAAGTCGTTTACGATGTATCGTATTTTGGTAAGTATCCACACCGATACTTCTTTGTGCCATTCAACCCGCGTAGTTGCTAGGTAGAATGTTGTTATGTTTGCTTACAATGTGCTTGTGCGTTCCTTGAATGCACTGCGACATGCTAGTCAGTTAGTATGTGACAGTCCACGCAGTAGGCAGTGAGTGGACGATGGATTTTACCAATTCAGAAAAAGCCTACAGGCTCATGGTGTATGAAGAGTGTAGGAAGAAAGCAGTTCGTTCTTGTATACTGTATGCAGCAAGATATTCAAATAGACGCCAACCATATCGGCAGTTATTTATCAATCTCTTAAACCTGTTACGTGAATGTCGGAGTGTAATACCTAGTCAACGTAACAGAAAGAAACAGGTGACGACAGACGAGGAAAATAATGTTCTTAATGCTGTTGCAGTTCACCCGCACGTTAGCTTCCGCGCAATCGCGCGAGGAAGTGGCATGAGTAAGCCAAGTGTCCTACACATTCTCCGTCGATATACACTCCTGGAAATTGAAATAAGAATACCGTGAATTCATTGTCCCAGGAAGTTGAAACTTGAGGGACACATTCCTGGGGTCAGATACATCACATGATCACACTGACAGAACCACTGGCACATAGACACAGGCAACAGAGCATGCACAATGTCGGCACTAGTACAGTGTATATCCACCTTTCGCAGCAATGCAGGCTGCTATTCTCCCATGGAGACGATCGTAGAGATGCTGGATGTAGTCCTGAGGAACGGCTTGCCTGGCGCCTCAGTTGGACCAGCGTTCGTGCTGGACGTGCAGACCGCGTGAGACGACGCTTCATCCAGTCCCAAACATGCTCAATGGGGGACAGATCCGGAGATCTTGCTGGCCAGAGTAGTTGACTTACACCTTCTAGAGCACGTTGGGTGGCACGGGATACATGCGGACGTGCATTGTCCTGTTGGAACAGCAGGTTCCCTTGCCGGTCTAGGAATGGTAGAACGATGGGTTCGATGACGGTTTGGATGTACCGTGCACTATTCAGTGTCCCCTCGACGATCACCAGAGGTGTACAGCCAGTGTAGGAGATCGCTCCCCACACCATGATGCCTGGTGTTGGCCCTGTGTGCCTTGGTCGTATCCAGTCCTGATTGTGGCGCTTACCTGCACGGCGCCAAACACGCATACGACCATCATTGGCACCAAGGCAGAAGCGACTCTCATCGCTGAAGACGACACGTCTCCATTCGTCCCTCCATTCACGCCTGTCGCGGCACCACTGGAAGCGGGCTGCACGATGTTGGGGCGTGAGCGCAAGACGGCCTAACGGTGTGCGGAACCGTAGCCCAACTTCATGGAGACAGTTGCGAATGGTCCTCGCCGATACCACAGGAGCAACAGTGTCCCTAATTTGCTGGGAAGTGGCGGTGCGGTCCCCTACGGCACTGTGTAGGATCCTACGATCTTGGCGTGCATCCGTGCGTCGCTGCGGTCCGGTCCCAGGTCGACGGGCACGTGCACCTTCCGCCGACCACTGGCGACAACATCGATGTACTGTGGAGACCTCACGCCCCACGTGTTGAGCAATTCGGCGGTACGTCCACCCGGCCTCCCGCATGCTCACTATTCGCCCTCACTCAAAGTCCGTCAACTGCACATACGGTTCACGTCCACGCTGTCGCGGCATGCTACCAGTGTTAAAGACTGCGATGGAGCTCCGTACGCCACGGCAAACTGGCTGACACTGACGGCGGCGGTGCACAAATGCTGCGCAGCTAGCGCCATTCGACGGCCAACACCGCGTTTTCTGGTGTGTCCGCTGTGCCGCGCGTGTGATCGTTGCTTGTACAGCCCTCTCGCAGTGTCCGGAGCAAGTATGGTGGGTCTGACACACCGGTGTCAATGTGTTCTTTTTTCCATTTCCAGGAGTGTAGATTCCATCACAATCACTTTTCTCTCCATCAAGAGCTGTAGGGAACCGATTATGAGAATCGTGTTAAATTCTATACGATGGCATTAAGACATGATCTCCAGACGTATCATGTATCTTTTTTAGTGATGAAGCCACATTTACCAATAATAACCAGATAAACCGCTGAAACATGGAGTCTTGGTCTATCGACTACCTCTGTTGGCTTTATCAGGTGGAACGTCATCGTCCATGGTGTTTAAATGTGTGGTGTGGAATAGGGTACTATTTGCTCGAGGGGCCGTTCTTCATAGAAGGAAAACTGAAGGCGCACAATTGTAGCAGCCTTGTAACAGACCATCTTCCACGAATGCTAGAAGATGTTCCTCTGCAGACCAGAAGGAACCTATAGTACCAAAATTATGGCTGTCTAGACCATGGGCAGCAAAGTCCTACAGCATTTCAATACGAACTGTTTGCAAATCGTTGGACTGGTTGCAGCAGACACGTATCTTGGTCGGCCCTTTCACCGGATTAGGCACCTGCATAATTTTCTCTGTTGGGAAAACTGGAAGATGCTGTATACAAGAGCATGCAGACTACACCAATTTACATGCTGCGATGTATTGCTTCATTCTGCTCTGACATCGCTGAAATGCTAGCACGTGTGGAATTGTCGTTCCATACTAGACTGGAATAGTGTACTGCCAATGCCGGTGGGCATTCTGAACACAGCCTGCGATGAAAATTCCTAGCAGATGAAAACTGTGTGCCCGACCGAGACTCGAACTCGGGATCTCGCCTTCCTGGCAGGAAGTTTCATATCAACGCACACTCCGCTGCAGAGTGAAAAACTCATTCTGGACAGCTTGCGATGGTTGACAGTCTCATTGCTGGCCAGAGTCCACCTAAATAGTGTATTTACTTGTGTTGTTCTTTAGTATGTGTTATCATAGGATTTGTACAAATGTCGATCTTGGAACTTTTGAAAAACGACTCGCACTAGATTCTTATAACAATGTAAGAAACATCACTTACATTCTAATACACCATAATTTTAGTTTGTTAATGTCAATAGGAATTTTTCCATTTCAAACATGTATACTTACACAAAAAGTACACTTTGTAAGTGTTATTAGAATTTGTTGGTTGGCTAAAAATATGAGCTTCTGAGTGCCAATCCATTCTGTGAAAACCGCACATCAATAGCACTCTCCATTTCCTCAATATCTGAGGTGCAAATTTTAGGTGACTCACGCTGTATACACGGTGTTACAAAAAGGTACCGCCAAACTTTCAGGAAACATTCCTCACACAAAAATAAAGAAAAGATGTTATGTGGACATGTGTCCAGAAACGCATAATTTCCATGTTAGAGCTCATTTTAGTTTCGTTCTTCCACCTACGCTCAATGGAGCACGTTATCATGATTTCATACGGGGTACTCTACCTGTGCTGCTAGAACATGTGCCTTTACATGTACGACATAACATGTGGTTCATGCACGACGGAGCTCCTGCACATTTCAGTCGAAGTGTCAGTACGCTTCTCAATAACAGATTCGGTGACCGATGGATTGGTAGAGGCAGACCAATTCCATGGCCTCCACGCTCTCCTGAACTCAACCCTCTTGACTTTCATTGATGGGTGCATTTGAAAGCTCTTGTCTACACAACCCCGGTACCAAATGTAGAGACTCTTCGTGCTCGTATTGTGGACGGCTGTGATACAATACGCCATTCTCCAGGGCTGCATCAGCGCATCAGGGATTCCATGCGACGGAGGGTGGATGCATGTATCCTCGCTAACGGAGGACACTTTGAACATTTCCTGTAACAATGTGTTTGAAGTCATGCTGGTATGTTCTGTTGCTGTGTGTTTCCATTCCATGATTAATGTGATTTGAAGAGAAGTAATAAAATGAGCTCTAACATGGAAAGTAAGCGTTTCCGGACACATGTCCACATAACAAATTTTCTTTCTTTGTGTGTGAGGAATGTTTCCTGAAAGACTGACCGTACCTTTTTGTAACACCCTGTATAAAGGACATATTAGACGAAACTGGACTATTCTTGAGGCTTTTGCGGACTAGGCTGTTGTATACAGAGATGTCGCAACGCTAGAAAATTGCAGTGGTATG